>NC_052481.1:12828879-13067383 GCF_009730915.1 Dioscorea cayenensis subsp. rotundata | reverse complement strand
GGAAGTTACGTATTGGCTGAGGGTCAATTGAGCCTCAACAAACACAAAATAAACTCCAGTATATAAAGATGTGAAAATGAAATACAACTTGAGACAACTGGAAATAAAATCTAAACTTAGAAGGAAAATCCTTTCTGAGTGGTACAAGTCCAAATAAGATGCAAAAATAAAATACGGAAAACATAAAGATGAGTAAAAAGAAGAAAGATGTATCAAGCATCGATTGTTGAGCTCTCTACCTCCACTCTCTGCTCGTAAGTCTTGGAGAAGATAGCGTTGGTGGATCAGCCGTAGTATTGGAATCGATGATGGTGGTAATGGTGATGTAGGAGGAGTTAGTGGAGCTTTGGGTCTTATAATGAATGGCAAGGGCCACGTCTCTCTCAAGTAACTCTCGTGGGATATCCAAGACGTACCATCACCTCAGTGTGGTTCGTGCTGCGTGTGCATGTGAACATCAACAATCTCAGATCCGTAGCACCCCTACAGCACTCTCGAGCCTCTCAAAGTGATCATAGGCTCGAGATAGGAAAAACATGCTCATCGGAGATGGTTCACTGTGTTGCAAGTGGTGCCTCGGTCTCTATCTGCTCAGGCTACGGCTCGGCGTGAGGTGAGACCCCTCTGCGGCATCTCCTCATCCTCGGCTCTCTCTGGCGGGGGCCATGATCATCACATATACTCCAACTCTGTATCTCCTGATCATGCCCATCAGTCTCATAGTCTCCAGGCCAAGGGAAAATGGTACTATGATCTTCTAAACCCCCCTGATCGAGGTCCAAGAGTCCCATACCCATGGCGAGTATGGTGATGTGCAGACTCGACAACTACCGAATAAGAGTAGCTTATCAACATCCTCGACCACCACGTCTCCTCTACGGATCTCTATAATTGCACTCAAGTCCGGGAAATGTGATTGCCCGAACTTGAGCTTCAATAGATCTCAAAGCTGAACACGGTGTTCGCGGATCACAAATTCCAACGACTCTAGCTCGGGAGAAGACTCTCATGGATGCTTTCCGGGTCGCTTTTTGTTCTATGAGCCATATCCGCAAGAATTGAAAAAGAATCAATCAAATTAACTCAAGAAACCAATACTGCAGAAATCTACACGGTCATGTAAAAATTCCACACACCCATGTAGAAATTCCACATGCCCGTGTAGATCTATAGAGCGAAAGCAGACACGGTGACAAGATCCCCTTGTGTATATCCACTAGAGTGACGGGTTTGTCGAAGTAATAATCCCGGGGTAGCGGGTATCGAATCCACGGGGAGTAGGGGAATAAAAAAATACTTAATTCGATTCTTGCCTATGTGGAATATCAACAATGATAAGTGTGACAATGATTCAATTCTCAACAATTAAAAGCAACAAGTAAGAGAGCAAAAAGTAAGGAGGAGGTAAGGCAATCGATAAAGATGGGGTACTCGGATGATGCTTCACCTAAGATAATCGCTTCAAGTGCAAGAACTCTCTATTATGCTTCCTAATCAATGCAATGGTGAGTCAGTGGAAATCCTTACATAGATAGTCCCAAATCTAAGGTCAACTATGCCTAGCTCTATTCATGTCCCGGGAGGAGAGATTAAATAATCTCTTAACCTCGCACTTTTCGAATAAAGTTGCAATGAGCTCTAGGGAGTTCCGGTGATAAATCTCTTCCTAATTATAGACCTAACCCTTTGGTCAAGGCGGAAGGTCCTAACAACAATTAAGCCCTAGATACTAAGATCCCTCAGCGCTTCACTACAGTTGCCGCGCAACTAAGCCCCGATGGAGATTCATCCCTTAGACCATTCACTCTATTATGGCGCAAAGAACTTGACTAATGGAGGTAGAATCTATCACGTCGGAGGGAAGGGGAACACTCCTGTGCCTCTCGACTCACCCTCTCAACCCTCTCCAACCTAGCTTTGTCTAACGCTCGTGGTGTGTCACTCACTCACAAGGTTACCAACAAGAACTCTCAACCCTAGTGTCACTCTGGGGAAATGTTCATACTAATCAAGCATTGAAGGTTGGAACTCACAATAAACATCAATTTATTGAAAGCATAATAAAGAAGTTCAAAGAAAGCGAATACATCCTAGGGTTCACAATCACCCAAGTACCCACTAGGGGTTTAGCTCTCCATGGAGCTAAGTACAATCAAAAGAAATCGAATGTAAAAAGCAATGAATCTATAAAAGAAACCCCTCGATGTTCGTGTCAATGGTCTTGTGGAGAGTCCTCTACTCATCGAAATGGATTCTTTGTCCGGCCTAGGATACACCTCGCCGGATCAATGCCGACGAAAGCTCTCCCAATAACCTTTTTATAACCGACACGTGATGTCGGAGCCGTAGAACCTCTCAAAACCCTAGCCAATACCCCTCAAAACCCTAGCCGAAGCCCTCTCTCAAGTTGGGGAAAAGATGGAGAAAAGAGTCTCAAAATCGGGGCTGAATCGGCTTTAAATAGGGCTGGAATCGGGCGACTCCACGGGCGTGGACGGTACACGCACCCGTCGCGGAATTTCCCACGGCCGTGGATAATTTCCACATGCCCGTGTGGATTCTCTGTTTCTCGATTTCTCGGCTGGCGGTGAGCAGTCTTGCTCTGGTTCTCTACTACGGGTCTTCAACTTTCGAACAACTTCCCAATTCCATATTTTTCATCGGGGAGTAGCATAAGCGGGCTGCGTTTACGTTGTGAATCACTGCTTCTTCAATGATATACATGTTGGTGGAGCTCTTGTTCTTATGTGCATAAATCGGAATGCTCGAGTGTGTTGCATTTGTGCCCTCAAATGGATGTGCTCACTTTCGAATGAGAGGAGGTTGGCACACACTCTAGCATCTCACACCTGACCTATGTCTTCGCATTTGACCCTTAGGAAGAATTCCTCCAAAATAGGTGCATTATGATCCATATTGGCTTATTTCCTTCATACTCGGCCTCACAACCTTACCTGCATAAAAGTAACATAAAAACACACATATTAGTGTAAAAACCTAAGAAAAGTAATGCTCAACATAAGAAATGAACACTTCGCATTCATATCGCACAAGCACTTATCAAACTCCCCCACACTTAAGCTTTTGCTTGTCCTCAAGCAAACATTAAAACATTCTGTGCATCAATGAAGAAAATATTGAAAGTGCTTGGCCTTAGGTTCAGCGAGGCATACAAAGAAAGTATTCTACAAGTAAGGAAAATTTCAACACTAAATATGAAAAATCAATGCTCAAGCTAAAAACTTGAATAAAAAAGGCCAACAAACCCGAATTTCGTGTATGTGTGTGAACTCACTCAAAACAACCCAAAATATACTCCTCAAAGTTCTAAGTACAAGGGACTTATTTATCTACAAAAGTGACAAAAATTTTAAAAGATGGTAGTAGCTTCACACATCCTCTAAGGTAGCACTTTCCAAAGCGGCCGCTAAGGTGGCTTTCACACTTTCGAGGTGGTAGCTCTTTCTACCCGAGTGGTAGCTTTCACTCATCCTATGAGATAGCTCTTTCTCTCATTAGGGCATAACTAGTATCCGACTTGTGAGAGTAGCTTCATACTTCATAGGTGGTAGTTCTTTCCACCCAACAAATACAAATAAACAATAAAACTATTTTGTTTTTTCTTTTCATTTTTTTTTTGAATTTAGCAAAAGAAGTTAACCTAACTAGTCCCTTTAACATTGAACATGAGTTTCCAATAGAGTTCAGAGAGTGAGTAGTGCACTAAGTGTAAATCGGGCAAAAATTCCTAAACATTCAAGCAAGAAATAGAGCATGAAAACATTCAATGTTAACAATTCTCCAAGACTTAAGAATACAATCATTGCAACTAAGGTGAACTGCCATTGGCTATGTGAGCATATATCAATCAAAAACAATAGAAAAAGATATGCGCATTATGAAACTCCCCCACACTTAAGTTGTACATTGTCCTCAATGTACACATGCAAAACTCACTCAAAATATATCATTCAAAAAAATAGATGTGGGAGAAACAATCAAAAACAATACTCCCACGATTTGCTAGTGTTGTGTTTAATGAAGCTAATTCATTGGGAGTAGTGTTCCAATGGATTAATGAAGCTCACGGGCCAAGTGCTTGAAAGCTTACCTTGGCGTGCCCATGACTAAGTCTCAATTCCCAAGATGACAAGACCATACTGCACGCATACACGAGGGGTTTGAGTGAAGCTCAAGAAAAAAACAAAAAAATAACTTCGAGTGTATAAAAAGATGAAGCAATGAATACAACTCGGTAAATGCAACATAACATAAACTCGGAAGGAAAAAAATCCTTTTCGGAGTGAACAAGTCTAAAAAAACAAGAAAAATAGAATAAAAGTAGAATGCACGAAAGTAAAAGAAAAAGTCAAGTGTCGGGAGTCGCTCTCGGGGCTCTGTGCTCACTGCTTCTTCTGTGAAGTGGAATATAGTGGGTCCTCACGGTCTTTGGGGATTGGGGATGGAGATCTTTGGAGGGCCCAGCGCGGGGACTGAAGGGTCCTCGGTGCCGAGGACAAATGTTGAGGTAACGTCTCGCTCTAGGGATGCTGCTGCATATATGTCGAAAGCGTGCCATGAACTCACGTATCTTGAGTGGCATCGCATGGCCGAATCTCGGCAATCTCTGCTCGAGCCTCAGCCACCTCTGTCCGTATCACTCCCAAGGCGCTCTCGAGCCTCTCAAAATGATCATGAGCTCGAGATGGTGGAAATATACACACATGGGATGGTTCCTCTGCCGCTGGAGGTGTCTCGGTCTCCATCAGGGCTGGTTGGAGCTCGAGAGAGGACTGAGATGCTTCGTCTTCAAATGGTATGTTCAGCACATAAACACCATTTGAATATTTTCGGATCAACCCCATGAGCCTCATTGTCTCTAACCCAAGTGGTGCTGGTATTATCGCTTTCTCGGTTCCGCTGATTTTGTCTCGCAAACCCATCCCCACAATGAGTCGGGTAATATATGCACCCGAGAAGATGACGCAATCGAGGATATTATCCTTGATGCTTCAAATACTCCGCTAAAATGTGTCCCGAGATGGACCGGTTAGATTACGAACCATGGAGTACAAGTACAGAAGCTCTTGCTTGTTGATGACTCCCGTGCTATCACCGTGACCATTCACTAACCTGCTTATGATGGCATGAAGATATGCATGGCGGGTCGAGATAAACATGAGGGCCTTAGACACTCCCTAGTTCATAACGCCCCTTTCCACATAATAATGAATACGCCTCAATGGGAGATAAACCCATCATGTCGGTTGGGAGATTCTCATACTCCTCGGTTTCGGTATACTCTTCATCATATAGACCAAGTCTCGTGGAAAGCGTGTGCAGCGGTCATACTATGATGCTACCCAAAAAGCTCGAGCTGAATCGCATCGACAATATCAAAAATGAGCATAAGGCGGTCGAACTCAAAGCGAAAGCAAGTACCTCCAAAGTGAGTGTCGCGGATAACTGGGGTCATGAATGTTCGATAACTTGTGCCAATTCTTGACCAATAATAATTTCTCGACCTCGTCGAGCCATATCATCCGCTAGTTGCACCTTCCTAAGTAACCCAACATCCGAATTCGCGTTTGACCAAACTTAAGCTTCTCTAACCGCTCAAACCGAGCTTGATTCGCGAGGGAGTGTGAATTCCATAACTTCGAGCTCGAGCGAGGGCTTTCGAGACCGCTTAGCAAGCGCTTTCTTCGATTTGGTAGCCATACATATGTATTAGAAAAGGAAAATCAATCGGTTCCATTTAAGCTGCGGAAAAAAATAAGAACACGCGGCCGTGCGGAAATTCCCATGCGCCCATGCGCTTCCGCAGGCGTGGAAACCGCCGCGACCCTTGTAGCCAATCTCCATGCCACCTCTCTATCTCACTTCCATATCGTCTTAAAAACAAATCATAACTAGTTTAGCAAGAAAATGATGTGTATTGACCATTTTCAATCGCGGTAATCGAGTTAGATTCAAAGCGAAATCGAAAAAAAGAGGAAATCACGACTTACTGAGGTAGTCGCAATTAAACACCCTTACAATCCACACAATGCTCAATCAATCAACTCGAAGAGCGAGCGGTAGGGAGGGGACAAGAATGTCAAAAAGCTCTTTGGGCGGCTTAGGTTTTAGTTTGAGGGAAGGGTGTGACTCTTGTATTGGGAGAGCGGATTGTCCTTTAAATCACGGAGATCCACACGGGTGTGCTGGGAGTAGATCACGCCCGTGCACCCTCAAACAAAGGGTTCACGAGGGGTGGGCCTGCGCCCACTGTGGCCTTGCTGGATATCTGAGGAAAATGTATACACGCCCGTTCGGAAATTTCGCACGGGCGTGGACTTACACATGCCCAACTCACAGGGGCAGCCGCTGCCCTGTGTTTTTCTCGGGATGGAGGGAACACCACGTAGAGTTTCGCAGGAGTGCAAAAATTACCACGCCTGTGTGTGTTTCACAAGGTCGCCGCGAGGGCGATTTTACGCCACAGTGTGCTCTCGGGAAAAATCGCCCAACTCTGCGAGGAATTCACATGCCCGTGCGGAAATCACCCGCAGGCGTGCGGCGATCGCATGGTGCGTCCACGAGGCGGCCGCTGCGCCCTGTGCCTTCTCGGATGAGCTCGCGATGAAAGCACCCGCAGGCGTGCGAAAAATTCTACACGGCCGTGTGTTTTCTCTGGGTGACTTAGAAAAAAACACTGCGGTATCGCGAAATATTACGAAATGTTTACACACTCGAGCACGCCCAATTATGCAAAAATTTTACGAGATAAAAAAACACAAAAATAGAACTCAAAGCGACCAAACTTCACCAATTCTTCACCAAGCATACGATGAATAATAAAAACCCACAATAAAAATTGCAGCAAAAAGCACTTAAAAAAATTGAGACACCAACACTTAACAATTTATTCATGCAAACAAATTAAACTAAGAAGATAGGAAAAGCGATAAACACTTGGGTTGCCTCCCAAGAAGCGCTTGTTTAATGGCACTAAAGCTTGAGCGTACCTTACCTTACCTCATGAGGGTTCATGGAGAAAAAAATACTTCTCTATTGTCACTTTGCAAATTTCTCCGCCATGGTATGGTTTCGACCTATGTCCATTCACCTTGAATGTGCCCTTCTACTGGATGACTAATCTCAATGGCTCCATGAGGTGAAACTTCGATTTACTGATGATCTGGACGAGACCACCTTGATTTAAGTTTCCCGGGAATAAAGCGTGAGAGCGGGAGTTAAATAGTAGCACCTGGTCGCCGACTTTGAAGTCTTTCAGGGTTTTAATATGCTTATCATGCCACTTCCGAATTCTTTCCTTATATATCCTTGGATTCTCATATGCCTTCATCCTCCATTCATCTAGCTCATTGAGATGTAATATTCGTTACTCTCCAGATTTGCGCAAGTCAGAATTCATCACTTTAATTGCCCAATACGCTTTGTTCTCTAACTCCACCGGTAAATGGCAAGATTTTCCATACACTAGATTATAGGGAGTGGTCCCTATTGGTGTTTTGTATGCTATTCTATGAGCCCAAAGCATGCCGTCCAACCTTTCAGACCAATCTCATTTACCTTGTTCCACTATTTTAGTTAAGATTCTCTTGAGCTCTCTGTTTGTAACCTCCACTTGCCCACTCGTTTGCGGATGGTAAGGTGTCGCAAGACGATGATGAACCCCATAACGCTTTAACACTTTCGCTAATTGTGTGTTACAAAAATGTGTTCCCCGATTGCTAATGATAATTCTTGGAGTTCCGAAACGAGCAAATAACTTCTTAAGAAATTTCACCACAGTTCTTGCATCATTAGTTGGAAGAGCTTGGGCTTCCACCCACTTGGGAACATAGTCAACTGCTACCAAAATGTATTGATTTCCATTGGACTTTGGAAATGGTCCCATGAAATCAATTCCCCATACATCAAACACCTCACAAAATTGCATAGGATTTTGAGGCATCTCATCCCTTCGTGATAAGTTTCCAGCCCTTTGACAACTATCACATCGTAAAACGAATTGATGAACATCTTGGAATAAAGTCGGCCAGTAGAACCCAGGAGCTAGAACCTTCTCTGCAGTTCGACTTGATGCATAGTGTCCCCCCCACAGGGCCTGAGTGATAATGCGCAATGATGTTCCACCCTTCCTCTCTAGAAACACACCTTTGCACCACCTGATCTACACAAATACGGAACAGGTACGGATCTTCCCAGAAAAAATTCTTAAGGTCACTGAAAAATTTCTTCTTCTGTTGAAAGCTTAAGCCCTGCTTCAATACCTTTCCTGACAGATAGTTTACAAAATCCGCAAACCATGGGGTATCTTCTGATTCTGATTCCTGGACCGCATATAGATGTTCTTCAGGGAAGAAATCATTAACTTCCTTGCTTGCTGGTTCTTGCCCCTCACAACCCTCTAATCTCGACAAATGATCGGCAACCACATTCTCTGTCCCCTTTTTATCTTTGATTTCCATATCAAATTCTTGCAACAACAATATCCACCGAATCAATCTCGGCTTCGCATCTGCCTTGTTCATGAGATAACGGAGTGCAGAATGATCTGTGAACATGGTGACATTAGATAGGATTAGATATGGTCTAAATTTATCAAAAGCATACACTACTGCTAATAATTCCTTTTCAAAAGTGGTGTAATTCTCTTGTGTACTTGTGAGAGTCTTGCTAGCATAATAGATCGGTTGAAATTGCTTATTTTCTTCTCTGACCCAAAACTGCTCCCACTGCATAATCACTAGCATCACACATTACTTCGAATGGCTCATTCCACTTCGGTGTTGTTAGGATTGGTGCTTGCACTAACTTCTCTTTCAATACATTGAATGCATTCAGACAGTCATTTCCGAAGTCAAAAGGGGTATCCTTCTCCAGAAGTTTGGTCAACGGTTGGGAGATTTTTGAAAAGTCCTTAATAAATCTTACTGTAAAAACACTGCATGACCAAAAGAAAGCAGTGGATCCCTTTTACATTCGTAGATGGTGGAAAGCTTGTCAATTATCTCAATCTTCACCTTATCCACCTCCATACACCTTTGAGAAATCTTATGTCCAAGGACAATGCCTTCTTGTACCATAAAGTGACACTTCTCCCGAGTTAAGGGCGAGATTCGTCTCTTCACATCTCACTAATACTCTTTCCAAATTGTTTAAGCAAGCATCGAAAGAGTCCCCGAACATCGAAAAAAATCATCCATGAAAACTTCCATAATATCTTGAGAAAGTCGTCAAAAAATTGCCGTCATCGTGGGCTGAAATGTTGAAGGGGCGTTACACAACCCGAAAGGCATTCTTCTATAAGCAAAGGTACCATAAGTGCAAGTAAATGTGGTTTTCTCCTGATCTTCTGGGTCTATCGAAATTTGAAAGTATCCTGATATGCCATCAAGGAAATAGTAGAAATGATGCCCCGCTAGTCGCTCCAACATTTGGTCAATGAATGGCAAAGGAAAGTGATCTTTCCGAGTGGCGTCATTTAGTCTTCTATAATCAATGCGGTGGCCAACCCGATGAGCGTCCTCGTGGGGATTAACTCATTCTTTTCATTCCTCACTACTATTATTCCTCCTTTTTTCGGGACAACTTGGGTCGGACTCACCCACTTGATGTCGGATATGGGGTAGATAATTCCTACATCCAAAAGTTTTATTACCTCCGCCTTAACAACCTCCTTCATATTCGGGTTCAATCTTCGCTGAGGTTGGATCACAGATTTATAGTCATCCTCCATTAGGAT
The DNA here is from genome assembly GCF_009730915.1 of Dioscorea cayenensis subsp. rotundata. Lineage (NCBI taxonomy): Eukaryota > Viridiplantae > Streptophyta > Magnoliopsida > Dioscoreales > Dioscoreaceae > Dioscorea > Dioscorea cayenensis. The sequence goes on along the minus strand of NC_052481.1, from coordinate 13,057,626 downwards.
CTTATGAGTGCAGAATGATGGATTTATACCCTTAATGTCGGAGATCTTCCATGCGATGGCTGATTTGTGCTTTTTTAACATGCTAACAAGCTTATCCTTTTGCTCCATAGATAAGTTCGACGCCACGATTACGGGGAGTTTAGAGTCCTCCATTAGGAATGCATATTCCAAATGTCCTGGAAGAGATTTAAGCTCAAGTTCTGGTGGTTCGACAATTGATGGCATGAAGCTACCCTCCTTCAATTTATCAATCTCCTCGAAATCATTACGCCTCATGTTCCATGATTACTCTCTTCCTTTTCCACCGGAAATCTATTTCTTTACAATCTGCAATGGATATCAATGTGTCCATTCCACAGAATTCAAATTTGAAATAGCAACTCAAGCGAAAAAGAGTTCTTGCTTCTGATCTTGATAGGAAGAATCAAACCTAGCAAGGATTCTTTTTACACTCTCCTCTAACTGGTCATTCATTGACACTGAAGTGGATTCCTCAAACTGCTTTATCACATTATCTAATTCACGACTTTGCCCTTGAATCCTAGCGATGTACTCTTCAACCCGATTCTTCTAATGGGCTCGTTGAGTTGTACATTGTCCATGGTAAGAATTACACGATATGTCATTCCATGCAACTGTTTGAATTTTCTGCTCTACGTGTTCAACCATTCTCATGATAATGTCAAATGATTCAAACATGTTAATCATTTTCTGCAACAAAAAGAAATAAGGAAATGTTAGAGCAATGATAGAATAAGGAGATATGAAATAGAATGTGTGGTGAAATAGCTAAGAAAACAAAGTGCAAAGTATCTCTAAACGCCTAGCTCCCCGGCAACGGCGCCAAAAACTTGACAAGATCCCCTTGCGTATATCCCGCAAGTGCACGGGTTTGTCGAAGTAATAATCCCGGGTGAGCGGGTATCGAATCCATAGGGAGTAGGGAATAAAAATACTTAATTCGATTCTTGCCTATGTGGAATATCAACAATGATAAGTGTGACAATGATTCAATTCTCAATAATTAAAAGCAACAAGTAAGAGAGCAAAAGTAAGGAGGAGGTAAGGCAATCGATGAAGATGGGGTACTCGGATGATGCTTCACCTAGGATAATCGCTTCAAGTGCAAGAACTCTCTATTATGCTTCCTAATCAATGCAATGGTGAGTCGTGGAAATCCTTATATACATAGTCCCAAATCTAAGGTCAGCTATGACTAACTCTATTCATGTCCTGGAGGAGAGATTAAATAATCTCTCAACCTCGCACTCGAATAAAGTTGCAATGAGCTCTAGGGATTCCAGGTGATAAATCTCTTCCTAATTATAAACCTAACCCTTTGGTCCAGGCGGAAGGTCGCTAACCACAATTAAGCCGTAGATACTAAGATCCCCTCAACGCTTCACTCCATTGCACACGCAACTAAGCCCCAGCGGAGATTCATCCCTTAGACCATTCACTCTATTATGGCCACAAAGAACTCAAGGAACGGAGGTATAATCTATCACGTCGGAGGGGAAATGGGACGCTCCTATACCTCTCGACTCACCCTCTCAACCCTCTCCAACCTAGCTTTGTCTAATGCTCGTGGTGTGTCACTCACTCACAAGGCTACCAACAAGAACTCTCAACCCTAGTGTCACTCTAGGGGAAATGTTCATACAATCAAACATTCAAGGTTGGAACTCACAATAAACATCAATTTATTGAAAGCATAATAAAGAAGTTCAAAGAAACGAATACATCCTAGGGTTCACAATCACCCAAGTACCCACTAGGGGTTTAGCTCTCCATGGAGCTAAGTACAATCAAAGAAATCGAATGTAAAAGCAATGAATCCATAAAGAAACCCCCTCGATGGTCGTGTCGATGGTCGTGTCGATGGTCTTGTGGAGAGTCCTCTACTCGTCGCAAGGGATCCTTTGTTTGGCCTAGGATACACCTCGCCGGATCGATGCCAACGAAAGCTCTCCCAATAACCTTCTTCCAAACGACACGCGATATCGGAGCTGTAGAACCTCTCCAAAATAATAGCAAACACCCCTAAAAACCCTAGCCGAAGCCCTCTCTCAAGTTGGGGAAAAGATGGAGAAAAGAGTCTCAAAATTGGGGCTGAATCGGCTTTAAATAGGGCTGAAATCGGGCGACTCCACGGGCGTGGATGGTACATGTGCCCGTGCGGAATTTCCACACGGCCGTGGATAATTTCCACACGCCCGTGTGGATTCTCTGTTTCTCTGATTTCTCAGCCGGGTGTGAACAGTGCTGCTACAGTACATGCTACTGTGTTGCTACGGTGCTCTGCTACAGTCTTTAACTTGAACAACTTCCCAATTCCATATTTTCATCGGGGTAACGCAAACGGACACACGTTTACGTCGTGAATCACTTGCTTCTTCAATGATATACATGTTGGTGGAGCTCTCGTTCTTATGTGCATAAATCGGAATGCTCGAGTGTGACTACCTTTGTGCCCCTCCAAATGGATGTGCTCACTCGAATGCGAGGAGGTTGGCACACACTCTAGCATCTCACACTTGACCTATGTCTTCGCGTTTGACCCTTAGCAAGAATTCCTCCAAAATAGGTGCATATGATCCACATTGGCCTATTTCCTTCATACTCGGCCTCACAACCCTACCTGCATAAAAGTAACAATAAAAACACACATATTAGTGTAAAAACCTAAGAAAAGTAATGCTCAACATAAGGAATGAACACTTCGCATTTATATTGCACAAGCACTTATCAACGGCCAAGTTGTAAAATTCCAAAAATACATCAGAAATTAAGTCTAAAATTACTCTAAAAGCATACACAAACCATCTAATCATGAAAATGAAGCAACATTCACCATTTTCAACAAGATAAATCAATATTGGCGAAATAAAAGAGAAAAAGGATTTACCAACAAGATCAAACTCAAAAACCTCGAATATGGCAAGAAGACACCTTAAAATCTCTATAAATAGATGGTGAGAGGTCAGGGGAGTGAAGAGAGGTGTCATTTGAGTGTTTGGGAGTGAAAAGATAGAGAGATGCGAGTGGCTTTAAAGAAAAATCACGTCTCTTGACGTTCTGTGCATCCCCACGGGCGTGTGGAAATTACCCACACCCGTGTGATTCCCACAAGACTGTTCACAGGGGCAGACACGTGCCCCTTTGTGCTCTCGGGATTGCCTCTGGCAGTCTATGAATGCATCCACACGGGCATGTGGATTCTCACAGTGGTACTCACTAGGGCACTCACACACCCCTGTGTGCTTTTGGGATGGAGAAGAACTCTCTGTAAAGTTTCCCATGGGCGTGTGGTAATTACCCATGCTAGTGTGCCATTCACAAGATCATCAATAGGGACATTCACACACCCCTGTGTCTTCGTGGGATGGAGTCTGAGAACTCTACAGAGAAACACACTCGCGTGTGGAAATTACGCACGGGCGTGTGACTGTCACAAGGCCATTCATAGGGGTATTCACACGGCCCTGTGTCCTCTCGGGATGAGCTCTAAATGGAAACACACGCCCCTGTGGAAATTCCACATAACCGTGTGTCTTCTTTGGAAGACTTAGAAAAAATTATAGACTTTGCAGAAAAATTTATGCAACTTAAACACATACAGAGACTATAAATACTATGAAAAACTAACCAGAGATTCTTGGAAACAAGCTTAAACAACCAAGAAACTACGCCAATCAGAATTAAGCACACTAAAACACCAGTAAGCCACGAGAAAATCATAGCAATAGCATGTAAAAAATCAAGACACCAACACTCAAGTTCTTATCCATACAAGTACTAAACTAAAACCTAAAAAAATAGTAAAGACTTGGGTTGCCTCCCAAGAACCACTTGTTTAACATCATTAAGCTTGGCGTACCTGACCTTATCTCATAGGGGCTCATAGATGAAGGTTTCCCTCTTACCTACAACCTGAAAGCATGAAGCACACAATTGTTTGAAGGTAGAGGGAGAGTTATCGAGCTTGTTACCACAAAAGGGTTCATCACCCGTACTCCGTGCTTGCACATCCCCATTAGCCTTTGGGCGTTTCTTGTGACATCTCCTGGCTAGCTTCATCTTTTGGATCATCTTCTTCATGATCCCCAGGGTAGGTTGCAACTTGTCCTCTAGACTAAGTGCCAAAAATTCTTCATTCTCCACCTCTTGATCTAGCAACCCCTTATATAGGTGCGGACACATCATTTCCTGTATGTATTCATCAATTAACTCATCAGTAGTGTCAAGGACATAGAAGGTATCATCAAAGTCAAGAGAATATCGCATGGCTTCGGCGAGGCAGTATGTCAACTTGTCATCACTAACTGGTAATGTCAACTCCCCACCGTCCATGTCAATAAGAGCCTTGGAAGTGCACAAGAACAGTCTCCCAAGTATCAATGGAACCTCAGGATCCTCATCAACATCCAACACCACAAAGTCTATAGAAAATATGTACTTGTCAACTTTCATAAGTATGTCTTCAATGATGCCCCTTAGATATCTAATTGTTCGGTCTACTAACTGAAGTGCCATTCGAGTGGGCCTAGACTGTCCTAGGCCTAGCTTCTGGAAGAATGTATAAGGCATGACATTGATGCTAGCCCTAAATATGCCAATGCATTTTCTTAATCCAAATTACCAATGTTGCATGGAATGATAAAGCTTCCGGGGTCCTTCTTCTTATTCGGCATATTCTTTTGCAACACCACCTAACATGAAGCATCTAGAATCACAGAGCACTCTCCTCCAACTTCCTCTTGTTAGTCAAGAGGTCATTGAGAAACTTTGCATAACAAGCCATTTGAGGGAACACCTCCATAAAGGGGATGTTGATGTTCAACTGCTTCAATAGACCCAAGAACTTCTTGTATTGCTCATCACTTTGGTCATTTTTCAATCTCGAAGGATAAGGGATTCTTGGCTTGTAGGGTAGGGGTGTCACCTCTTTCTCTTTGACTCTCTCCTCAACCTCCATGACCTCGGGCAGCTCAACATTGGTCTTCTCACTAGGGAGCCTACCCTCAACTTCACGACCCCTTCTCAAAGTGATCGCCTTTACATACTCCCTCAGATTTGTCTCTGTGTTGCTAGGCAAACTCCCTTGTGGTCTTTCCAAAAGTGACTTCGCAATTTGGCCCACTTGATTCTCTAAGTTGTGCAATGATGCGGTATGGTTGCGAAGTGTGGCTTCAACCAATTAAAATCTTGTATCCAATGATGAAATGAACTTGGTCAAAGCCTTCTCTAAGTTGATCATCCGGTTCTCCAACCTTAAAACTTGATTCTCCATATTCGGGGCTTGTTGTTGTTGTTGTTGGAAACCCAGTGGTGCCATAGTCTTTTATTGCCCTTGATTACTCCAAGAAAGGTTTGGGTGGCTCCTCCACCCCGGATTATAGGTATTGCTATACGGATTTCCTTGCCCTCTCATTGCATTACCTACAAAATCCACCTATTCCACGGAAGTGGTACCACCAATAAAAATAGGAAAATCAGATGGCGCATGTCCTCCCCCATACCTGGTGCAACTCATCACTGCCGCCCCTCTTGGAGAAGTTTGAGTGTCTAACTTCTTGCTCAATGATTCGACTTGAGCCGCCAATGATGTGACTGCATCAATCTAATGAAGTCTGGCTACCTTCTTTTTGTCCCATGTATTCCAATGATAATTGTTCATGGCCATTTCTTTGATGAGATATCTTCAGGGGTCTTGCTTCCTAAGGTACCTCCTCCTGTAGCATCAAGTAACTGCTTTGTGCTTTGGTTCAACCAACTATAGAAAGTCTAAATGATCATTCACTCGGGGAACCCATGTTGAGGACATTTCCATAGGAACTCCTTGAACCTATCCCATGTCTCAAAAAGAGACTCCAATTCAATTTGCACAAAAGAAAATATTTCATTCCTAAGTTTTGCAGATTTTCCGTTGGGGAAATATCAAGCAAGAAAAGCTTCTACCATCTCCTCCCATGTAGTAATCGATGCTCTAGGTAATGAGTGTGTCCATTGCTTTGCTCTTCCTTTCAAGGAAAATGGGAAGGCCCTCAACTTGATGGCATCATCCGTAACACCATTAATCTTGAGCATGTCACACACTTCCAAGAAGTTCTCAATGTGATTGTTTGGATCCTCATCGGCCAAACTATTAAACTGACTGACTACTGTAACATCTGGATGAAGCCTGGCTTAAGCTCAAAATCTTAAGCTGTAATTGGTAGCCACATAATACTAGACTGCGTTCCAAGAACTGCGGGTCTGGCATAATCTGAAAGTGTCCACTACTGCTCATTCAGTTCTGCCATATTATCAGACCATTCAACATCTATTTCAGCTTGATTAGACTGTAATTGCACAGGCTCTTTTCCCCTTCTATGAATTCTTCTTCCAATGTCCGGATTTTCTTCAACCAATATCGAAGGATTTTTTCGAGTTATAACCTAGAGCTGCAACCAAAGAAAGAAAAACAAATCAGAATGATGAAAGAACAAAAAAGTGTGAAATAGAACAAGTGATGAAAAGCTAAAATAGCAAAGTGCAAAAATGCTTCCAAAACGCCTATTCCACGGCTACGGTGTCAAAAGTTTGACACACCCCTTGCGTGTGTATACTGCAAGTACACGGGTTGTCAAAGTAATAAAGAAGCCTGGTGAGTGGGTAGTTGTATCCACAAGGAATAGTGATTAGAAACACAAGAATTGCTATTTAACTATTATGAAGATGATTCAAGAGTGGTGTGAACAATATCACTGCAAACAGAAATAAAAGAAAATAAGAAAGAGACATAAGAGAATAATAGGAGAGTCAATCGATAGAAAGTGGGGCACCCAAACATTTCTCTCCCTAGGATTATTGTTTCAAGTGCACAACCAATCATTATGTCTCCTAACTGATGTTTAATGAGTCATGGAAATACTATAACACATAGTCCCAAACCTAAGGTCCACCGTGACAAACCCTACACTATGCCCCGGCAGAAAGGAGTACTCTCAACGCCTCACACTGTGTGGGGTTGCAAGAAGCTCTAGGGACTCCAAGTGATAGGCCCTATTCCCTAATATAGATCTAATCCTTTAATCCAAGCAAAATACCCCTAGTCACAATTAAGCCCCAACACAAAGGATTACTTCAACACTTCACTCTGTTACTTGCACAACTAAGCCCAAGCAGAGTTCCTTTCTTAGTACTTCACTCTATTATGATCGCAAAGAACTCTTGGAACATGGAGGTAGGATCAATCACACCGGAAGTGAATGGGGACGTTCCGCTATGTCTCGACTTACCATCTCAACCCTCTCCAATCTAGTTTTGTCTAACCCTCATGGTGGTCACTCATCCATAAGGATTACCAAGATGGATTCTCAATTCTAGTGTTAATCTAAAGGAAAATCTCTTCAACAAGCATTCAAGGTTAGAACTCAATTAAAACATTAATTAAAAAAAAAACATAATAAAATATCAATGAAACAAAGTCATCCTAGGGTTTACAAGTCCAATCACCCACTAGGGGTTTAACTCTCCATGGAGCAAAATTCAATCAACAATGAAATCGAATGTAAAAGCATGTACTCCATAAGTAAAACCCCTTTGTAGTCCGTATCGATGGTCATGTGGAGTAACCTCGTCTTCTCCAAAGGTTTCCTCATCAGGCTTAGGGCACACCTCGCAAAATCGATGCAGACGAAAGCCCCCCCAATAACTATCTTCCGACGGAATGCGGTGTTGAAGGTCGTAGAACCACTCCAAAGACCTAGTCAAAGCCTCTCCAAACACTAGCTGCAGGTGCCTTCAAAGATGGGGAAAGATGAGAATATGATCACCGAAAACGTCTGAAATCATGGCTTAAATACGGTTGGAATCGGGCATCCACACGAGCGTGTGGAATTTATACACGCCCGTGTGAATTTCCAGGAATTGAATTTCGGCGAGCTGTGAATTGCAATAGTGCTTTGCCAAAAAAATACTCCCGAATCCACACTTTTCATTGAGACCACATGAATGGGTACACATCGTTGTGTCTTCAATAAAATCACATTTGATGAAGATCTTGCTAGTATCGCACAAGTTGGAACACATGAGTGTGACTGCCTTTGTGCCCCTCCAATGTCTATGTTCGCTCGAGCACAAAAGAGGTTGGCACACACTCACATGTCTTTGAGCACAACTTGTGTCTTCACGTTTGTTCAATCCAAGACTTCATCAAAAATTGCATCCACGATCTACATTTTGGTTCCTTTCTTCCACTATTGTCTCCACAACCCTACATGCACAAATACACATGCATAAAGGATAAAATCTGAGAAAAGTAATGCTCAATGTAAGAAAAGAATACTTCGTATTACTAATACACAAGCACTTATCAAACTCCCCCACACTTAAGCTTTTGCTTGTTCTCAAGCAAAAATAAAACATTAAGGCATATAAGAAGGAAAATTGAAAGTGTTTGGCCTTAGGTTCACCATAAGCAGCAAGGGAAGCATTCTACAAGTAAGGAAGAATTTCAACACCAAATAAGAAAAATCAATGCTCTAGCTAAAAACTTGAATCAAAAAGGTTAAAAACCAAATATCGTGTAAGTATGTGCAAACTCACTCAAGTCAACCCAACATATACTCCTCAAAGTTCTAAGTAAGATGGACTTATTTATGTATGAAAAGAAAAGAGAAGGTAGTAGCTTCACACATCCTCTAAGGTAGTCATTTCCTAAGCGGCCACTAAGGTGGCTCTTCATACTTTCGAGGTGGTAGCTCTTTCTACGGGGTAGTAGATTTCACTCATCCCATGAGATAGCTCTTTCTCTCATTAGGGCATAACTAGTATCCAACCTATGAGAGTAGCTTTATACTTCATAGGTGGTAGCTCTTTCCAACCCCAATGGACAAACAAAACAAAAATAACTAACTAAGTATATATATATTAAGAACATTCAATGTTATAAATTCTCCTGAACTTAAGAATACAACCATTGCAACTAAAGTGAACCGTCATTTGCTACATGAGCATGTACAATAAAAGCATACGTATAGAACATGTGTAATGTGAACTCCCCCCCCCCACACACACACACAGACACTCACTTATGATGTACATTGCCTTCAAAGTATGCATGCAATCACAATAACAAGTATAACAATAGAAAACATATGTGGAGATGGGCAATTGAAACAATACTCCCCTGAACTCCTGATGGTATGTTTGATGGAGCTATATTCATTGAGAGTTGAGTTCCAATGGGTTATGGAGCACACATGGCCATGGGAATAACATATTGACTGTGCCCATGACTATTCCTCAATTTCTAGACTAAGAAGGCCATTTGCACGTATACACAAGAGGTTTCAGTGAAGCTCAACAAAACAAAATAAACTCGAGTATATAAAGATATGAAAATGAAATACAACTCGAGACAACTGGAAAGAAAAGATAAACTCAGAAGGAAAATCCTTTCTGAGTGGTCCAAGTCTAAATAAGATGCAAAAATAAAATACGAAAAACATAAAGACAAGTAAAAAAGAAAGACGCATCAAGCGTCGATGCTGGGCTCTGCTGCCTCTGCTACTGCTGTTGCTGCTGGAGAAGATGACGCTGGTGGATCAACCGGTGCTGCTGAAACTGATGATGGTGGTACTGGTGATGCAAGAAGAGTCGGTGGAGCTCTAGGTCTCAATAATGAATGGTGAGATCACGTCTCTCTCAAGTAACTGTTATAGGATATCAAGACGTGCCATCACCTCAGTCTGGTTCATGGCCAATGTCGCGCGAACCTCAGTAATCTTAGTTTGTAGCACCCCTACAACACTCTCGAGCCTCTCAAAGTGATCATAAGCTTGAGATTAAGAAAACATACACCAGAGGTGGCTCCTGTGCTAAAAGTGGTGTCTCGATCTCCATCTACTCAAGCTACGGCTCGAGCACAGGCTGAAACCCCTCTAAGGCATCTCCCTCTCCCTCGGTTCTCTCTGTCAGGGTATGATCATCACATATACTCCATATCTATATCTCCTGATCATGCCCATTAGTCTCATAGACTCTAGACTGAGCGGAGATGGTATTATGATCTTCTTAGCCCCCCTGATCGCGTCCAAGAGTCCCATACCTATGATGAGTCTGGTGATGTACGGGTTGCGCAAGCTACCGACTGAGAGTAGCTCATCAACCTCCTCACCCACCTCATCTCCTTTCTAGATCTCTCTGAGTGCACTCAAGTTTAAGAAACATGACAGCTTAAACTTGTGCTTTGATAGACGCTCAAACCGAACCTGGTGTTCGGGGATCGCAAATTCCAACTGCTCTGGCTCAGGAGAAGACTCGCGTGGATGCTTTCCGACTGCTTTCATTCTTCTAGGAGCCATATCTACAAGAATTGAAAACTAATCGATCAAATGAACTCAAGAAATCAATACTACAGAAATCTATACGGTCGTGTGGAAATTCCACATGCCCATGTGGATCTAAGGGGCGTGAAAGCCGCATGGCCAAGTTGCAAAATTCCAAAAATACAGCACAAATTTGCTCTAAAATTACACTAAAAACATGCACCAACCATCTAATTATGAAAATGAAGCAACATTCACCAATTTCAACAAGATAAATCAAGATTGACGAAAGAAAAAAGAAAAAGGGCTTACCGACAAGATAAAACTCAAAAACCTCGAATACGGCAAGAAGACACCCTAAAATCTCTATAAATAGACGGTGAGAGGTCGGGGGAGTGAAGAGAGGCATGGTTTGAGTGTTTGGGAGTGAAAAGATGGAGAGATGCGAGTGGGTTTAAAGAAAAATCGCTTCTCTTGACATTTTGTGCATCCACATGAGCGTGTGGAAATTACCCACGCCCGTGTGACTCCCACAGGACCACTCACAGGGGCAAACACACGGCCCTGTGTGCTCTTGGGATAGCCTCTGGTAGTCTCTGAATGCATCCACACTGGCATACTGCAACAGTTACTGTTTACTGTGCACAGGAAAATGAAGCCTGGAAATCTACACGCCCGTGTGGACGCCCGATTTCAGGCCTATAAATACCACTTTGAGAGTTTTATTTGAGGATCTTCTCCCTATCTTTGACCTATCTTTTGCGGCGAGGGCGGCTAGGGTTTGGAGAGATTTTTGCTGGGATTTTGGTGTGTTCCTACGGCATTCGACATTGATTTCCTTTGGAGGAGAGCTATTGGGGAAGCTTTCGTCGGCATTGATTTGGCGAGGTGTACCCTAGACATGACGAAGGAGTGTTTGGAGAAGACGAGGCGGCTCCTCAAGACCATCCACACGGACAATAACCGTGTTATCTCTATGGATTGCTTGCACTTACTTTTGACCTCATTATTGATTTTGTATTGCTCTATGGAGAGCTAAACCACTAATGGGTGCTTGGACTTGTAAACCCAGGGATGATTTTGTTCCATTGACTCTTATTATATTTCCTTTAATTGATGTTTTAATTGAGTTTTAATCTTGTGTGCTTATTTCTTTGATTTTCCCTTAGAGTGACACTAGGATTGAGAATCTATCTAGATAATCCTTTGAAGAGGTGACAACTTCATTAGGGTTAGACTTAGCGAGATTGAAAAGGGTTGGGAGGGTGAGTCGAGAGGTAGCCGAACATCCCCTTTCCCTTCTGACATGATTTATCCTATCTCCATGTTCCAAGAGTTATTTGCGGTATTGATAGAGTGAAGTGCTAGGAGACAAACTCCACTGGGCTTAGTTGCACGAGAAACAAGGTGAACTATTGAAGTAATCCTTAATGATGTGGCTTAATCATGATTAGAGGTCTTCCGCCTTGACCAAAGGGTTAGATCTATATTAGAGAATAGGATTTATCACTTGGAATCCACTAAAGCTTCAAGCAATCCTGCACAGTATGAGGCATCGAGAGCATCCCTTTTTGCTGGGGCATAGTGTAAATAGCCAGTCACAGTTGACCTTAGGTTTAGGACTATGTGTCTTTGGATCTCCATATAATATTAGTCATGCACTTGAAACAATAGTTCTATGGTGAGCATTGTCAGAGTACCCCATTTTACCATCGATTACCTCTCTTTATTCCTCTTGCTTTCTGTTTTCTCTTTTACTTTACTTTCCATTGATATTTTGAACCAACATCACAAATTGGTTTTCACTCTAGCTCAATTGCAATACTTTGTGCTTCTGAACAACTATTCCCCATTGATTTGACTGCCTTCTCACCAGGGTATTTTATTACTTCACCGACACATGCACTTGTGGTACACACACGTAAGGGGTGTGTCAGGTTTTGGAGCCGTTGCCGGGGAATAGATGTTTCGGAAGCATTTGCACTTTGCTATTTTAGCTATTCATCACTTGTTCTATTTCATACTTTCTTATTCTTCCATCGTTCTTATTGTTTTTCTTTTCTTTGATTGCAGCTCCAGGTTATGACTCGAGGTAACCCTTCGACATTAGTTGAAGGTGATCCATAAATTGGAATAAGAACTCATAGACGGGGAAAGGAACCTATACAAGAACACTCAAATCAAGCTGAGATAGAAGTTCAAGGGTCTGACAATATGGCTGAACATCATAAGCAGCAGAGGACACTCTAAGATTATACAAGACCTGCAGTTCTTGGCATGTAGTCTAGTATTTTGAGGCCAACTGATTAAAACTCAGAATTTTATGCTCATGCCAGGCTTCATTCAAATGCTACAACAGTTAGCACAGTTTAATGGTTTGGCTGACGAGGATCCGAACAACACATTGGGAATTTCTTGGAAATGTGCAACATACTCAAGATTAACATAGTCATAGATAATGCCATCAAATTTAGGGCCTTCTAATTGCTTTCACGAAAGTGTACGGTATTGCCAAGTAATATCCTATCCGTGATACAGGAGTCGTATTCCACGGGGCCAAGGAAGTATTATTGCTCACTTTTCATCTATTATCTAGCCTACAATTCTTAATAAAAAGAACAAATAAAATAAAATAAACTAACTAATCTATGGCCGGGTAACTAGCACACGGATGTAAACAAAAAAGGGAGTATCAAGCATGAAAAGGGAGTGTTTGGATAAGGAATCCACCTAGGGTTGTCATTAAGTTCCTAACTAGGATGGTTTAAAGTGTATTAAAGGCATTTAAGACCTAGAGATCTCTTAGATAGGTTAACCCCAATTTCTCGGCGGCTAACCCCTAATCCCGTACGAGTGTTAATCCGAATCTCTTCCAGGTCAACCCACCTATGATTGCAAAGAGTTCAAGGAAATCTCTAATAGTACTAAAACTACTATCCTTCGCCTTAAACCTAGCATTGGAGCGCTATCAACACCCGATCTCTCGGCTTGTCGGTACAAGCATCCCCTTTTAATCTCTCCTAGATCTTGTACACATGAGTAGGTCACATCTACACATACAACTCAATAAAGAACTAAGGATCTCTCCATTTTATAGTTCTAGACATGAAGAACAATGAGCCAAACCATAAATCACACCAATGCACTCTAAATAGAAGTATAGCATCCACAATACATGATGAACCCCCCAATGTTCACCTACATCCGGTGGCCTTGGGGGTCTAGTGTGCCATCATATAAACAAGTATCACAAACTCAAGAAAAACAAGAGGCAAATGTATAAATGGCACTCCCTAGTTCGAATGATGATGAAGAAGAATAATGCCGGCTGAATGACGCTTCCTCTAGCCCAAGAAATGCCGAATGCTCCTCCTCTCTTGATGATGAAACCCTCCCCTTGAGATCCAAGCTCTTGATCACCTCCAAGCTTCAAGCTAAGCTCTAACAAGATGATGCCTTTGTTTCTCGTCTTCTTCCCCCCAAGTGTTTGATGCCAAAAGATCCTATCTCACCTCCTACATGTCTGTACCATGTGTGTGAACCTTGTATTTCATCTACCCTGACCTGGTCTAGCCTACTGACTTCAATCAGTACAGCTCTAGATGCTAATCACTCCAAGCTCCCTTAATGCCCTACAAAAGGTGTTGTAAGCTTTTCATGTCGGGTCTGGCTTCCATTGAATGTGGAGAGGCTCACCAAGCTCCCTTAATGCCCTACAAGGCATAAAGGGGCATCATCATTCCAAACAAAAACTACAATTACAAAAATAAATAATAGGGAGTAGTCAAAACACACAAATACTAGATAAAGAGTAGAAAAGTTCTACACAAGGTTGGTAGGGGATCCCCTTCCCAACTTATTAAAACCTAACAAACGCACTTGCATCGAAAACAAAGCAAAGAAACAAGCTGCAAAAATAAAAACAAGTGTCCATGCTCAGAAGTGAAAGATATCATCAAAAGGTGCTGCACATAGCTGGGCGATGGAGCAGGAAGCAGTAGTGGCCTGTGAGGATGATCCACGGGAGGAGATGACAAACTGATGGAAATGCTCAATGAGCAAGCGTTGACCCTCTAAAATCTAGTAGATCTATCCTCACATCTCGCGCTGCTTGTGATGGATAGCCTGAATGTCATCCTCCATAGTCTTGAATCTGGAGTCAAAGTCTGATGGGAATGAAGTGCCAGGAGGATCCTGAGTCGGTGCTTCATCAGGTTCTGATTCTGACTCATCTAGGTCACGCTGACTAGATTCTCTTGTGGTCAAGTGTGAAGCAAGTCTGTTCATGCCACTCTTCTTTTCTAACAAACTAATTGCTCGCAAGACAGGCGCTCCAAGAGGTGCCACATCCCTGACTATAGTCATGCCTCGAGTACGGTCTAACAAATTCATATCACGGATTAATCTTGTTATGTAGGGTCCTGCAAAGATAGATCCTAGATGAACAGAGTGACCCTGGTGAATGAAAGCTTCAGCAATAAGGTGCCCAAGATGGATAGGATACTCCTCAATGATGCCATACATGGTGAATAAATCGGATTGTGTAACTACTCCCGTGCTATCTTTCCGACCTCCAATAGAGCGTGTGATGAGAGCATGAATGTATCTATGGAGGGGCTTCACCAAACGAGTAGCCCTCCGCATATTTTTGGTGTCACTAGGTTCTAAGGATTTCCAATATTTGCTTGCACTCATGCCAAAGGGATAATCAATGCGGGGTCGATTAAGTAACGACGTGCTAATGAATTCATCATCATAAATTCCCAAGTATTTTTCAAATTCCATGTGGTTCATCTCATGAATCTTCCTAAAAGCTTGGAATTTAATGGCACCATGTCGTCGAGTGATAACACTCCTCTCATCTTGCTTCGCCTCAAATGTGCTCAACACCTCCAATGTGAGTTGACGAAAAATAGGTTCATTGATTCAAAATAATTCTTTCCAACCATTATGACCGAATAAGTCTTTCACTTGCTCATCCCACCCGAGTTCTCCAAGAATACTCCATTTAATGTGACAAAAAGTACCAAAGGGTTTGGTTTTTAAACTTTTATAGCGAGTCTTGTGCAGAGAACAAGAGAAATGGGGTTCTTCGGGGGTGTGGGAATCGTTGCTTGGTCGTTTAGAAGCGAGTTTTGTGACGTGAGACATTCCTACATCAATAATAATTCATTTAAGAATTAAAGGAATCCAAGATAATGCAAAATGTTGAATGAAAATGGATAAAAACATGAAGAAACACAAGAGAATATGATCCATACGGGCATATTCAACTTGCAAGAGGTTCCCATCAACATGAATTCGAAAACAATTGTACATCAATTCAAGAAAATTCAAAGACATGATGTTCATACCACACAATACAAGTTAAAACCTTGAAACAATCCACACAAAAGCTCAAGAAAGCAAGAAGAAAAGAAGAAAATAATTTTATTACATCAAGTTTCATACCAACAAAAGTTTGGGAGCACTTAAGTGGAGCTTGAAGAAAAACAGTAGATCTACTTCCCAAAGAGATGAGGAAATGATTTAGTACAAGGCATGGTGAGATTCGGCCATGGTTTGATGGATGATGGGGGTCAGGGTTCGGTTAGAGAAGAAGAAGAAGAATGAAGAGGGAGAAAAGGTGGCAAGGTTTCCATGTTAATTTAGACTCCAAACGGCCTCAATGAGGTCCTCATTGAGGCTGTTTGGCTTAGTTCAAACATTCTGGAAAATCCAAACGGCCTCAATGAGGTGCTCATTGAGGTCGTTTGGAGCAAGCCAAACTTTCTAGAAAATCCAGACAGCCTCAATGAGCACCTCATTGAGGCCATTTGGACTTACAATCATGCATTAAGGCTTTGAATGCTTCTCCTAACACATGGGCATGGAACAAAGTGTTCTAAAATCATCTCCAACATGAAATAATGGTTCAAAATTTTGATCTAATGCATGAAATGATAGCCAAAACAAGTGCTACTCAACAATAAAAATAAGTAAACAACCACATGGACAATGATCATGAAACACAAAACAATGATAGCATGGACTTATTCAAATTAATAACTCCAAGAAAATAAGAAAAATGAGAAGAACATGAAAACAAAGAACACACAAACATGAAAATAAACCCCTGAATGCTTGGGTTGCCTCCTAAGAAGCACTTGTTTAACGTCTTGAGCCTGACGTACCTTTTCACTTACCTCACGGGGGTTCGAATAATTTGAAATTTCCCCTAATTGTCTTCAAGTGTTGGTGTTTCTTCCCGGTAAATTCAAGGACATCAATGAATGAATTTCACATTTTTCATGAATGAAGGGGGATGAAGATTATACCTTCTTTTATTGAGGTGTTGGATGAGAATGAGTGATACCTTTCTTCTTCCTTCCCCGGACCTCCCTCCAAATTTTTTTCAACATTGAATGTTTCTTTTCTTTTTCTTTGCCATTGGTACACATAACCTTCTCCTTTGGTTTCTTCAAATTAGAGCTTGGAAGAGGAGAGTGAAGTTCTTCTTGATCTTCATTTCCTAGCTCTCCCAAGTACTCATCCAATGGGTTTAATGATAGCACCTTTGGCACACAATCAGAAATTAAAAGTTCAGTTTCATCAACGAAGTAAAGCATATCATCATGGTCTAATGAGTGTCTCATGGCCGCCGGTAGAGTATATGTTGCTTATTCCTCTCCAACCCTTAATGTTAATTTTCCTCCTTTAAGGTCAATTAGGGCACCGGAGGTAGTGAGGAATGGCTGATCAAGAATCAATGGTGTCTCCACATCTTCATCAATATCCATGATGACAAAATCCACAGGAAATACAAATTTGTCCACCCGGACAATCACATCCTCCACGATCCCACGAGTTTTTCTTGTCGATCAATCTGCCAATTGCAAAATCATCCTTGTTGGTCTAAGTTCATCAAGACCAAGCTTCAAATACATGGTATAGGGCATACCATTAATGCTTGCCCCTGAGTCTGATAGGGTATTTTCATGAACTCCACCCTCAAGTACACAAGGAATTATGAAACTTCCAGGATCTTTCAACTTTTGTGGGAGCTTCTTCTCCAAAATGGCCAAGCAATTCCCCGTGAATGCCACTATGCCCTCTTATTCCAATTTGCTCTTTTTTGTAAACAATTCTTTTAAAAACTTGGCATATTTGGGCATTTGAGTTAACGCTTCCACAATCGGGATGTTTATGTGAAGTTGCTTGAAGATATTGATAAATTTTTTGAATTGAGCATCCTCCTTATCTTGCTTTAATCTAGTCGGATAGGGAATTGGAGGTTTGTATTCAAACGGCTTGATTGAACCCCATGGTGGAATTTCCTTGCTTTCACCTTGCTTGTTTTTCTCAATAACTTTCTCAACTATGTTAGGGTCTTCCACTTCGGCTACCCCAGTTTCCTTGACACTTGGGTCAACTTCGACCCTTGTCTCAACCTGTCTCCCGCTTCTAAGGACAATGGCCTTCAAGTGCTCTCTTGGGTTCTCCTTAGTGTTGCTTGGAAGACTGCCTGAAGGTCACTCAGAATTTACTTTAGCAAGCTGCCCCACTTGATGCTCAAGTGATTGTACATAAGCTTGAAGATTTCTCAAAATGGAGCCTATCTCAATTGTTGTTCATGAACTTGGCAAGCACATCTTCAGTAGTGAACCTCTTCTCTAGCACTGGTTTTTGCATTTGGGGCCCTTATGGAGGTGGTGCATCTTTTTGTTATTGCCCCTGATTCCATGAAAAGTTCGGGTGGTACTTCCACCCCGAATTTTATGTCGAGGTGTAAGGATTCCCTTATGGCCTTTGTCCCCCAACATAATCAACATTCTCAATTGGGGTGACGGAGGAGCTAGCAATAGGACATTGGGCGACTCCATGCCGTCCACCACAAGTGCTACAACTCATCACTGACTTTGACTTCGAGGTACTACCCATGAGCATGTCTAGCTTCCGAGACAATACATCAACCTTTGCGGCACGAGCATCATTGGCGTTGACTTCATAAATTACGGACCCTTTTTGTGGTGCACCTCTTGAGGCCCAATGTGATTCATTGTTTGCCATTGATTAGAGGAGTTGCTCGGCTTCATCGGTGTATTTGTTGCCATGAGATTCACCCATTGCGGCATCAATTAATTGACGAGTTGCATAGTTCAACCCGTTGTAGATGATCTGAACCCGCATCCAAGAAGCAAATCCATGGTGGGGGCATCTTCGAAGAAGGTCTTTGAATCTCTCATATGCTTCAAACAATGTCTCCGACTCTCCTTGTTTAAATGCCAAAATTTCCTGCCTTAGCTTCGCCGCCTTGCTAGGAGGAAAATACCTTCCCAAAAATTTTTCAACCATATCTTTCTATGTTTTGATCGATCCCAGTGGTAAGGATGTGAGCCACCGGTATGCTCCATCTCTCAAACTGAAAGGGAATAGTGGTAGCCGGATCGTATCATCAGTTACCTTATTTATCTTGAAAGTGAAATAGATTTGAAGGAAACTGGAAAGATGATCATGGGCATCTTCATTTTCAAGACCATTAAATTGGGCTGAATTTTGGACCATGCCGATGGTGCTTGCCTTGATCTCAAAATTATTTGTGGCGATGGATGGCGCATGTACACACTAAATTCTTCACCCGTGAATTGCAACCTTTCATATTCAGATAAAGTACGTCTTTCTTCGGCCATGATTACAGATTCTGTGTCCTCAATTTCAATGTTTCTTTCACTAGTGCTTTCACCCACTTCCCTAAGTCTTCGGTGCAAGGTCCTTTCAATCTCTCTATTAGGTGCAACTAGATTTTATCGATTTGCTCGTGTCATGCACTGTACCTTGCAAAGTCAAGAAAGATATGAAACGTTAAGCTCAAAAATAAATAAAATAAAAGTAAAGGGAAAATATAAGAAAATAAAAAAAAATGACTAGAGCAATAAGCTAGAAGTTTCCTAGAATACCTTAAGTCCCCGGCAACGGCACCAAAAACTTGGTTGTTCGCTCACCCGCAAGTTTACAGGGTCGCCAAGTAATACCTTGTGCAAAAGCCCAAGGATCGTATTCCATGTGGCTAAGGAGCTCCTATTACTCCTCCATGACTTGCTTTCTAACCTTACGACTTAAACATGGTATTTCACTCTAATACATGCAATAATGCAAATAAATCACAAGTATAACAATTCCAAGGCAAGTAAGAAATCACAAGAGCAATGATAATGATAAATAAGCCTAGGGATAAGGATCCCCAAGAGGGTTCATCATGCAATATAGATGCTTAATAACAACATAGCAAAGGTGATTTAGACCGACAGATCTCAAAATTAGTTCAACCCCAATCTCTTGACGGTTAAACCCTAATCCCATATAAATAATGACAAGGATCTCTCCCTAATCACATTCCTATGATTGCATTAAGTAAAGGAAGATCACGCAATAAATATACACGTAACCTAAGTCTACCCTTATAGTTCAGAGGGGCTACCGACACCCAATTTCTCGCCATATCGATTCAAGAAAAACCCCTTCTAGCTCATTAATGATCTAGTACATGCGAGTAGGTCACATCTACACGTACAACTCAATAAAGAACTAAGGATCGCTCCATTTTATAGTTCTAGACATGAAGAATAATAAGCCAAACCATAAATCACACCAATGCACTCTAAATAAAAGTATAGCATCCACAATACATGATGAACCCCCCAAAGTTCACCTACATCCGGTGTCCTTGGGGTCTAGTGTGCCATCATACAAACAAGTATCACAAACTCAAGAAAAATAAGAGACAAATGCATAAATGGCATTCCCTAGTTCGAATGATGATGAAGAAGAACAATGCCGGCCAAATGACGCTTCCTCTACCCTAAGGAATGCCAAAGGCTCCTCCTTCCTTGATGATGAAACTCTCCCCTTGAGATCCAAGCTCTTGATCACCTCCAAGCTTCAAGCTTAGCTCTAACAAGATGATGTCTTCATTTCTCCTCTTCTTCCCCCCAAGTGTTTGCTGCCAAAAGTCTAAAAGTCTTCCAAGAAGAGCCTCCAAATGCCCTCATATACCCCCGGTATACCCTCTCTCAAAAACAGCTCGTATGCCCATTAAAAAAGACTCAAAAACCCACAAAATGGCTTCCATACTGGCTCCATACTGGCTCAATGAGTACCTCCATACTGCCTCAATGAGGGGTGCATTAAGGTAGTATGAAGTAGGAAAAGTCCATTTTAGCTCTCGTAACAGTATCCATACTGGCTCAATGAGCACCTCATTGACCGAGTATGCCTTCAAACAAACTCTCCTCTTATCTGGCTACAGTATTTATCCCAGGGTCAATCCAGGGGAGCATTGAGGCCGTATGGCCTAGATCATATCCTGACTCGAAAACACTCCAGATGCTACAGTGGTAGTTACAGTGTTCTTGTTACAGGCCACTGTTGCAGTACTCCAGCTACAGTGGATACACTACAGTACTGCGGCCTAGTTTTCTTCTCTTTTTCATCCAAATCATATCTCTGTGTCCTCCATGGCTCTCTCATAAACGGGCATCAATTCTTATGAAAATACATGCTAGAGGTAACAAATACTTATACTAAAATACATACATTTAGACACTTATCAGAAGACAAAAACATAAAAGAAGTAATTAAAATCCCCTCTAGGTCATGATCTCCTTGAATCGATGAAGCTTCGAATGGTGATGCAATGGTGGCTTAGAACTTCACTCCAACTCCTTTTCCTTTGCTTCTCTCCCTCTTGGTGATGATGTGTGCTCATTCCCCCGTAAGGATCATCGCCGGAAGGCCTCAATGAAGTGCGGTGATGGCAGCCCAAAAGGCCAAGAAGAAGTCACCTTCTTTTGCTCTAAAAGTAGCTTTTTATAATCTCACAAATTGATGCATACCAGGGTCAATACTGGTGTCAACACCGGGTTGCATTGAGGCCGTATGACTTAGACCAACTTTCTATCCTTGAAATTCTCCAAGTGCTACAATGACTACTACAGTGAATTTGTTACACTATGCCTGCTGCAGTACTCCAGCTACAGTAATACGCTACCGTACTACGACAACTGATTTTCCTCTTTTTTTGCCCTAATTGTGTCCACGTGTTCTTCGTGGCTTGTTCATGCCCTACAAAGCAAATAATATAGATTAAGCATAAAACGGGCATCCATTCCTACAAAAATACATGCTTAGTGTATAAAATATATGTACTAAAATACGTACATTTAGACACTTATCAACTATCCCCACACCTAAGCATTTGCTTGTCCCTAAGCAAACAAATCATGAAAAAAAAAGAATGATAAGTGGCTAAATGTATTACCTTCGGCTCAAAAAATACAAGAATCTACAAGCAATGACTAATGATATACAGATGTTGAGTAACAAAGAGTAAGCACAACAGAAAGATCCTGTCTCACTTCTTATATGTATGTGCCATATGTGTGAATCTTCTATCTCATCTGCCATGACCTGGTCTAGCCTACTGACTTCAATTAGTACTGACTTCAATTGAGTCTTAAACTACTAAGTGCTACTTCAATGAACAGGTAAGATCCTTCTAACTCATGAACTTGAACTAATTCCCTTTTTCTTCTCAGAATCTCTAGTAGGCAGACAAAAAGATCACTATGGCTTTTATTTTCATTTCATTTCATTTTTTCCATTTTCATTTTCATTTTTTTAGTCCGGCTAATGTAGACTGCACAAAACAAAAGAAAAGAAAAAAAAAATCTTTCTGAATGATGCATATGCTGATTAGGTACAAGAACCATCCAACTTACTCGATTACGGTCTACATAGACGCATTCATGCTAAATTATCAGAGAAATACTGTCATAGACTCACAATCTTTTTTTTTTTCATTCACCCTAGATCACGTCTTTAGACTGCTCTACATGCCACAAAACTAGGGCTAGCTCAAAATGACTTAGAAGTTCTTAAGAGTTCATTGAAAGATAGAACTTAGTATTCTAAGGCCAAGTACTCAAAGTTGTGTGTTAAGCATATAAGAGAGTTAGGGTAGTCAAGTTGGCTATTCCCAGGGCATCAACAAAAATTTAGTACACAAGAAAATATTAGAGGTGAAAGAGGATTCAATAGAGTACAACAACAAATATGTAACTCACATCAATCATTAAGCCATGCTAGAAGAATCTCACAAGAATGAACAAGCCATCATGGGTAACACTAGCATGCAAACAATGACCTTAATATATGAAATACACACATCCCTACACCTAGTGTTGTACATTGTCCCCAATGTACACTAATCATGAAAGCATGGTAAAATAAGAAGTGAAAATAATAGAGGAGGATGAAAACGAACTTCCCGGGTTCATCTTGTGTAAATGGCAAAGTGTGACCTGAACACAAAGTATGTCGAGCTATACATGTCGGGTCCGGCTTTCACCAAATGGAAAGAGGGCTCACCAAGTTCCCTTAATGCCTTGCAAGGCATAAAGGGGACATCATCATTCCACGAAAATTTACAAAGAAGAGATGGGGAGTAATCATTCAATAAAACTAAGATAAAACACAAAGAGAACACAAAAACTAGAAAATAAAGTCAACAAAATAAAAAAAAAAGTGTCCATGCTAGTCCTTGTCCTTAGAATTAGATTTCTCATCACAAAATGACATCTTGCTCTATGGTATTCTTGTCCAAGAATATGGTCACCCGTGTGGTGTAATTGTCACTCTATGGTTTCTCATCAATTTCTTCATCCTCATCATTCCTAAACCATGAAAAAACCCAATCAAGCATAAAGAAATCCAACATAATTCAAAATGTAGTGTAAGAGATGAAGAAACAATGGAAAATATGATGTATAGTGGCCATACGACCGTATGGGTGCCGTATGTGTAGTGTTCACTTCGAAAGAACCTCCCCAAAAACATGAAAATCAAAAACATTTTACATAAATTCAAAGGATACTTCATCCACGACAATCACACCACAAGAACCAAGCCAAATACTTGAAAAATTCCATAAATAAGCTCAATAAACACAAGAAAAATGAAGAAGATAAAACTAGGACATCAAAGAGCTTACTGATAAAATCTTGAGAAAACTCAAGTTAAACCTTTGGTAAACCACTAAATCAAAGTCTCAAAGTGGTTAGGAGGTGATCTAGGAGAAGAAATGAGGAGATTTGGCCAAGGATTGGTGGAGAAAGAAGAGAGAAAATCGGGTGAAGAAGAAGAAGAAATGAGGAGAGAGAAAAGGTGGTGAGAAGTTAAAGGAGGAACCCAACCCATACGGCCTCAATAAGGGCCTCATTGAGGCTGTATGCTTTTGTTAAAACTTTTTGGATGGGGTAGACGCCCTAAATGAGGTCCTCATTGAGGTTGTATGCACCCTGGAAACATTTTTGCCAAAAATTTCTTCTCCAAGTGAATAAGGAAGGCATTAATAGGATTTAGACCTCCAACTTGAAAGAAATGCTTAAAATAAAACTTTGATTTTGTGCATGAAATACTATAAAAAAAACATGAGTTTCTCAAGAAGATAAATGATTAAACCACAAGAATGACGACAAGGAAAATGCTCAAGGCATGCGAGCATGGACTTATTCACACAACAAAAACATAAAAGAAACACAAATACACTTAACAAAAACACAATCTACACTTAACTAAAAATATGAAAAGAAGAAAATGAAGAATTTGAAGCTTGGGTTGCCTCCCAAAAAGTGCTTGTTTAATGTCATTAGCTCGATGCACCTCTTTTCTTACCTTAAGGAGGCTTGAAGAGGGTGTGTTCATCCCAGCTAGAAGTTGCATAAGAACTACTAAGAAATACGAAACATACCTTCCAGGATGGTGTCAAATTGAAGGCCAAGCATGAGTTACCTTTTGGCCTCCATGGAAAGAGCTTGGGCCGAGAATTGTGCAATTTAAACTTGGGTGGATCCTTAGATGATTTGAACCTCCTCCCTACTTCTTCTTTGGTCCTGACAAAAATTCCTTTGAGTATCCCACCACTAAGTTGCTTGGGCCTCCATGGAAAAAGGTTCAGTCGAGAATTGCTCAAGCAAGGTATGGGTGGATTCTTGCATGGCATTAACGTTCTACCCAAATTATCTTCCTCAACCATTGTTGGATGCTTTTGAATTGCCCATAGACATTGTTTGGGCTTCCAAGGAAAAATTTTTGGTTGGGAATTATCCAACCCTAGCATAGAAGGGTTTTTAAATGGCTTTGACTTCTTACGCACATCTTCAACTATTATGTATATTTCTCTTTTGTGCTTGGTGTGTTCGTTTACTTCTATGCCAAGGGCGTACTCAAGGGATATTGATGCAACTTTTTCTACCCTTTCAATCTCCAAAACACCAAAGATTTCTTCCACCTCATTTTCATCTTTACTTGCACTTTGACTTTCTATTTTTAGCTCATAAATTGGTTGCTTCTTGGCTATTACTTTAGCAAGTTCTTCAACCTGTCTCTCTAGCTTATGGAAGGATTCTTGGACATCTTTTAAGATACTGCTCAATTCATTAAACTGTCCTTCAGGCTGGGTGTTCACATTATCCACGCAATTTTTCATGACATTGGACTAAGTCCCAACCTTGATGTCCTTAAGTGAAAACTTGGCCTCAGCGGTTCCCAAAAATGTGGCAAAAACATCCTTGATACTATATTTCTTTCATTGTATTTGCTCACACCAAGAACTTGAACAATACTCATGCTTCAGCTCTTGAGCTGGGGAGTATATTGTTGGTCTATTTTGAGGGTGGCCCCACTGTTGCTCGGGATAAGAACTTGGTGTATTTGGATGGCTCCCCCAATATAGATGAAATGGATTAGTGTTAGAATTACTCTCAAATGATTCTTGTGTGATAAGTTGGTTGAGCATTCCATTAAGGGCATCAACTTTAGCACTCAAACATGAATTTGAATCATTCCAAATGTAATTCCCTTGCATTTTCGAAGAATATTGTACCTCGCACAAAAGAGAATACAAAGAACAAAGTCAAATAAAGCAAGAAAAATATGTACAAAGAGTAATATGTAAAATGAAAAGAAAATTGGCTAGAGCAATAGATTACAAGCTTTCCTAATTTTCCTTGAATCTCCCCGGCAACAGTGCTTCCCCGCAAGTGTACGGGATCGCCAAAAATTACCTTGTGTGTGACACAGGGGTTGTATTCCACGAGGCCAAGGAAATATTATTACTCACTTTTTATCTATTATCTAGCCTATAGTTCTTAGTATGAAGAACAAATAAAATAAAATTAACTAACTAATCTATGGCCGAGTAACTAACACACGGATGTAAACAAATAAGGGAGTATCAAGCATGAGAAGGGAGTGTTTGGATAAGTAATCCACCTAAGGTTGTCATTAAGTTCCTAACTAGGAATGTTTAAAGTGTATTGACGGCATTTAAGAACTAGAGATCTCTTAGATAGGTTAACCCTAATTTCTCGACGGCTAACCCCTAATCCCATACGAGTGTTAATCGGAATCTCTTCCAGATCAACCCACCTATGATTGCAAAGAGTTCAAGGAAATCTCTAATAGGAGTAAACCTACTATCCTTCGGCTTAAACCTAGCATTGGAGGGTTGCCAACACCCGATCTCTCGGTGTGTCGGCACAAGCACCCCCTTTCAATCTCTCCTAGATCTAGTACACGTGAGTAGGTCACATCTACATGTATAACTCATAAAAGAATTATGGATTTCTCCACAAATGTAATTCTAGACATGAAAGCATGAAAGATTGAATCTCAAACAACCATCAAATTAAATGACTAACAACATCCCAAGTTATTACACAAGAGTAAACCCTAGGGTTCATCCACATCCAAACACCAAAATAAGTTAATCCCTCATGATAAGGGACACTTATACAACATACAAGGAAGAAATAAACAAAAAAAAAGTAATGAATACCCCCTCTAGGTTTTGATCTCCTGAATTGATGAAGCTTCGAATGGTGATGCAATGTTGGCTTAGAACTTCACTCCAGCTCCTTCTCCTTTGCTCCTCTCCCTTGTTGTGTGCTTATTTCTCCACAAGGATTGTCGCCGGAAGATGGCCGGAAGGCCTCAATGAAGTGCGGTGGCAGCGGCCCAAAAGGCCAAGCAGAAGTCCCCTTCTTTTGCCCTAAAAGGAGCTTTTTATAATCTCACAAATCGATGCATACCAGGGTCAATACCGCGGTTGATACAGGGGTCAATACCAGGCTTTTTATAATCTCACAAATCGATGCATACCGGGGTCAGTGACTTTGCTACAACACATCTGCTACAGTACTTCGGTTATAGTAATCTGCTACAATAAATACTCTACAGTACTGCGAGACCTGGTTTTCCTCCTTTTTTGCCTTAATCATGTACTCATGTTCTTTGTGGCCTATTCATGTCCTACAAAGCAAATAATACACTATGAAGCATAAAACATGCATCCATTCCTACAAAAATACATGCTAAGTGTATAAAATACATGTACTAAAATACATACATTTAGACACTTATCACCTTCCCATTTTCCTTGATAGGGAGAGCGAAGCAATGGTTGCACTCGTTACCTAGAGCATCGATCACCACTTGGGAGGAGATGGTGGAAGCTTTCCTAGCTTAATACTTCCCTTCTGGAAAATCTGTGAATCTCAGGAATGTAATATCCTCTTTGTGGAAACAGCATTGGAATCTCGTTTTGAGACATGAGATAGGTTCAAGGATCCCCTGTGGAAATGTGTTCAGCATAGGTTCCCTGAGTGGATGATTATCCACACTTTCTACAATGGTTTGAACCCAAGCATGAAGCAATTACTTGATGCTGCAACATGAGGTACCTTAGGTAGTATAACCCGCGAAGAAGCCCGATAACTCATTGAAGAGATTTCTATGAACAATTATCAGTGCAATACACGAGAGAAGAAGAAGGTACCTGGACTTCATGAGATCGATGCAATGACATCATTAGCAGCCCAGGATGAGTCCTTGAGCAAGAAGTTAGACACCCTAACTTCTCCTAGATTGACAGTGGTGATGAGTTGCACTGGGTGTGGAGAAGGACATGCTTCATCTGATTGTCCAATTGTTATTGGTGGTACAACCTCAGTGGAAAATGTGGATTTTGTAGGAAATGCAATGAGAGGTCAAGGAAATCCTTATAGCAATACCAATAATCTGAGGTGGAGGAATCAACCAAACCTTTCTTGGAGTAATCAGGGGTAATAGAAAACTACCGCACCACCGGGTTTCCAACTACAACAAGCCCTGAATATGGAGAATAGAGTTTCAGGGTTGGAGAATCGGATGATTGATTTAGAGAAGGCTTTGATCAAGTTCATTCAATCTTCAGACACAAGGTTTTAGTTGGTTGAAGCTACACTTCGCAACCATACCACATCCTTGCATAATTTGGAAAACCAAGTGGGTCAAATTGTGAAGTTACTTTCAGAAACACCTCTGACACACCCCTTGCATGTGACCCGCAAGTGCACGGGTTTGTCAAAGTAATAATACCCAGGTGAGTGGGTTATCGTATCTACAGGGAATAGTGATCAGAACCACAAAGATTGCCATTTAACTAAAGTGAAGATGAATCAATAGTGTTGTGAACAAAATCAATATGAAAAGAACTAAAAAAATAAGAAAGAGAGGCACAATAAAATGAGAGGAAGGCAATCGATAGAAAGTGGGGCACTCGGACATTGCTCCCCCTAGGATTATTGTTTCAAGTGCAAGACAAACTATTATGTCTCCTAACTGATGCTTAATGAGTCGTGGAAATCCTAAAATATACTGTCCCAAACCTAAGGTCTACCGTGACTAACTCTACACTATGCCTCAGCAGAGAAATCATTCAGTCTCAACACTTCACACTGTGTACAATTGCAAGAAGCTCTAGTGATTCCAAGTGATAAACCCTAGTCCCTAATATAGGTCTAACCCTTTGGTCCAGGTGAAAGACACCTAGTCACAATTAAGCCCCAGCACTAAGGATTACTTCAACTCTTCACTCTGTTTCTTGTACAACTAAGCCCCAATGGAGTTCCTCTCTTAGCACATCACTCTATTGTGACCGCAAAGAACCCTTGGAACATGAAGGTAGGATAAATCACACCGAAGGGAAAAGGGGACGTTTCGCTACCTCTCGACCCTCTCCAATATTGTTTATCTAACCCTCATTGTGTGTCACTCACTCACAAGGATTACCAATGTCGACTCTCAACCCTAGTGTCACTCTAAGGGAGAAATCATTCAACATGAATTTAATATTGGAACTCAATTAAAGACATCAATTAAGGAAAACATGTAAGAAGGTCAATGAAAGAATAACATCCTAGGGTTTACAAGTCCAAGTACCCACAAGGGTTTAGCTCTCCATGGAGCAAGATACAATCAATAATGAAATCGAAAGTAAAAACATGCAATCTATAAGTAAAACCCCCTCGGTATTTGTGTCGATGGTATTGTGGAGTAGCCTCGTCCTCTTCAAAGGTCCCCTTGTCAAGCCTAGGGCACACCTCGCTGGATCGGTGCCGACGAAAGCTCCCCTAATAACTCTCTTCCAAAGGAACGTGGTGTTGATGGTCATAGAACCACTCTAAAAGCCTTGCCAAAGCCCCTATAAACCCTAGCTGCAAGCCTCTCTAAAGTTGGGGAAAAGATGGAAAAAAGATGGAAAGAAGGATTCCCAAATCGGCACAAGTCGCGGCTTTATATAGGCTAGAATCAGGAATCCACACGGGCATGTGGAATTTCCACACGCCCATGTGAATCTATAGGCATCTGATTTTCTGCGGCCTATGAATAGTAAGTGCTACGGTATTCCACCAAAAATACTCCCGAATCCACACTTTTCATCGAGGCAACATAAACGGGCACACGTCTATATCGTAGATCTTGCTATCATTGCACACATCAAAATACACAAATGTGACTGCCTTTGTGCCCCTCCAACCCATATAATTGCTTAAGTGCATGGAGGTTGGCATACATTTATATATCTTAGAGCACAACATGTGTCTTCACGTTTGTTCACTCTAAGATTCCATCATCAATGTGCAATCGCAATCTACTTTGGCTTCCTTCCTCTATATTTGGCTCCACAACCCTATATACACACAAGTAACACAAATACACATATATTAGGGCTAAAATCTGATAAAAGTAATGCTCATCATAAGAAAAAGAAATACTTCGTATTATTAATACACAAGAACTTATCAATCTCAAGGGAGTTTACCTAGCAACACGGAGACAAATCCAAGAGAACATGTGAAGGCGATCACTTTGAGATGTGGTCGTGAAGTTGAGAGTAAGCTCCCTACTAAAAATATGAGGGTCCAGTCACCCAAAGAAATAGAAGTTGATGAGATAATTAAGGAGAAGGAGGTGGCACCCCCACCTTACAAACCAAGAGTTCCTTATTCTTCAAGACTAAAAAATGAGCAAAATGATGATCAAGACAAGAAGTTTTTGGGTCTATTCAAGTAGTTGCACATTAACATCCCATTTGTGGAGGCATTGTCTCAAATGCCTCGCTATGCAAAGTTCCTTAAGGACCTCTTAACCAATAAGAGGAAGATAGAGGAGAGTGCATCTGTGATTTTAGATGCTTCATGCTCGGTGGTGTTGCAAAAGAATAAGCCGAACAAGAAGAAAGACCCTGGTAGCTTCACCATTCCGTGCAACATTGGCAATTTGGATGAGGAGAAGGCATTGGCGGATTCAGGGGCTAGCATCGATGTCATGCCCTATACATTCTTTCAAAAGCTAGGTTTGGGAGAGCCTAGGCCCACTCGGATGACACTTCAGTTTGCTAATCAATAAATAGACATCCGAGGGTAATCATTGAGGATGTACTTGTGAAATTTGACAAGAATATCTTTCCTGCAGACTTTGTGGTGTTAGATGTTGACGAGGATGTTGAGGTTCTATTTATACTTGGGAAGCCATTCTTCCGCACTTCTAAAGCTCTCATTGACATAGATCGTGGGGAGTTGACACTAAGAGTTGGAGATGACAAGTTGACTTATAACCTAGCCGAAGCCATTCGACATTCTCTTGACTTTGATGATACTTTGTATTTCTTTAACACAACTGATGAGTTAATTGATGATTATGTGCAGGAAATGTTGTGTCCAGACCCATTAGAGCGGTGACTAGATCAAGAAGTGGAGAATGAAGAAATTTTATCACTTCGTCTAGAGGACAAGTTGCAACCTACTCCGGGAGTCATGAAGAGAATAATCAAAAAGCTCAAAAGGACAAGGAGACATCATAAGAAGCACCCCAATGCTAGTAGGAATGAGCATTCATGAAGTAAGGGTGATGAACCCTTGTGTGGTCACTCCCCTCTACCTTGCAAAAATTGTGTTCAGCATGCTTTCAAGTTATAGGTAAGAGGGCAACATTTCTTCATGAACCATCATGAGGTAAGTGTATGTACGTCAAGCTTAGTGACGTTAAACAAGCGCTTCTCGGAAGCAACCTGATAAACGCCTAAATGTATGTATTTTATATGTATTAATCGTGTATTATTTGTGAACATGTTAACGAATTGATGCCCGTTTTATGTCTAAATTGGTTATTTCGGTGTTGCAGGTCTTAAATGAGTCAAACAATGCTCAAAAATGCAAATCGGATGAATTCGACATCAAAAACGGCATTTTTGGGGTCCCGGTACTGTAGCAGCACTGTAGCGACACTGTAGTAGGTCGTTGTTCTTGCTGCGGCCATTTGGCTGGGAGTTTCACGGGCTCCATGCGCCCGCATGGATGCCCGTGAGGTTTGCTGGGAATTCTCAAATCTCGGTACTGTAGCAAAAACACTGTAGAAAAATACTGTAGCTGAGCACTGTAGCACCGGCAGGTTTTTGGGCATTTGGCTGTGAGCTTCACGGGCTCCATGCGCCCGCATGGAGCCCGCATGGACTGACGGGGTATATAAGAAACTGATTTCTTCTAGGGCAAGGGGAGGAGTTTTTGGAGGGTTCTTCAAGCCGATTTTCACCAATCTTTGAGAGGCAAGATTACATGTTTTGGAGAAGGGAAATCTAAGGGAGAAGCTCGGATTTGGCTAGATCTTCATCGATCTCTTCTTTGGGAGTTTGTAGACGACGAGGGAAGCCGCCCCCATTGCGGCGTCCGTGGAAGCCTTTCCACCTAGCTTGGCTTGTCTTCCTTCTTCCATTGTTTGAGGGAGTTTTTATTATGCCTTTTGTAGTTGTTTGCATGGATTTGTTGCTTGGATTTGTTTGTATGGACTGAGTAGACCCCAAAGGTCACCGGATGCCGGGTGAACCTTGGGGTGAACTGTGTATTTGGATGATTTAAGTTTGTTTATTGCAATTGTTGTGTTTTTGAGATTCATTCTTGGTGCATTTGATGTGTTGCTTACATGAGAACTCAGTAAACCAACTGTTAGGGTTGTACTTGGTAGCGTGACCATCGCCCTTGTACTAGACACACCAAGTTTGGAAGGGATTCATGTACGAATACGCCGTGACCATCGGGTATTCTGCACCCTCCACCATTAGGGCTAGACCGAGTTGTGTTCCGGCTCTAATTAGGGATTTCCCCACTTGTTAATGCAATCGTATGAGGATTTGATCGGAAGAAATTTCGTGTCAATACTTATACCGGATTAGGGGTCAATGGTCGTGACCATCGGGTTGACCTAATCTAGGAAATCTGTAGGTCCAAACCTTCAATTGCATGACATTCTTAGCATCCCGTGCACTTTAGTAGCCCCTAGGGAATCCGCATCCGTGACCGTTCCTTTCCCCGATTTTATACCCCTCTCCGTATTTTTAGTCTCCACTTGTAGTTATCTTATTCAAATTAATAGATTAGAGAAACCTTTCGAATGCATCGGCTAGACATTAAGCGAAGAGGAAGTAAGGGTAGATCCTTGGGCCCAGGGAATACGACCCTCTCGTGCTCGCACGAGAGGTATTACTTGACGACTCCGTGCACTTGCGGAACACTCATCACAACCCAAGTCTTTACTGTTTTTCTAGGACTTAGTTTAGTTTTGCATGAATAAAAGGTTTAATGTTGATGTCTTGCTTTTACATGCTATTGCTGTGTTTTTTCTTGTGGATCATTGGTGTTTTATCAAGCTTTAATGTGATTGGTGAAGTTTTAGGTCATTTGAGCATGTCTTCATGGATCTCTGGTTATTTTGTTATTGTATTTGTACACACTATTTAGATTTTGGTGTTGCAGAATGTTTCTGCAGAGTCTGTAAGTTTTTTGAGTAATCCAAAGAAAACACACGGCCATGTGGAATTTCCACAGGCCCGTGTGAATCTTTGTAGAGAAAGTTCTCTATCCCGAGAGCACACAGGAGCATGTGGCTGCCTTTGTGAGCTTCCCTGTGAATCTCCACATGCCCATGTAGAATTTTTACAGGGGCGTGTGGAACACTTAGAGAAATTTTTCATAAGAACAAAGAAGCCACAGGGGTGTGTGGGTACCCTTGTGGGTCGGGCACACGAGTGTAGGTAATTTCCACACACCCATGTGGTTGCGTTCAGAGGCCATACTAGCCATCCCGAGAGCACACAGGGGCGTGTAGTCGCCCCTGTGAAGCTCCCTTGTGGAGGCACACAGGCGTGGATAATTTTCACACGCCCGTGTGGATGCACAGAACGCAAGAGCGGCGACTTGTCTTTAAAATCTTTTTCTTCATCTTCATTTCTAAATGCTGTAACACTCAGAGAACATCTCTTTTCATCTTCCCGACCCTCTCTCTGTCTATTTAAAGGGATTTTAGCTTGTTTTCGGGCCGTATTCGACGTTTTCAATTTGTATTTCATTGGTAAGCCTCTTTCCCCTTTTTCTTTGCCAACCTTCATCTCTTTTAATTGCCTTGGGTCTATTTTGCATGGATTTCATGGCAATGTTTCTAGTGAATGATTGTAGAGCAAATGTGGTTGAATCTGAAGTGATTTGTATAGATTTTTGTGGATTCGACCACACTGTTGTCGCACTCCGAAGATCCATACGGGCTTGTAGAATTTCCACACAACTGTGTGGATTCCCGCAGAATCTATTTTCAAGTTTAATTTGATCAATTTATTTTCAATTTCTGTAGGATTGGCTCTCAGGTTGAAGAAATTAGCCGGTAAGCGCCCTCGTGAGCCCTCGCTAAAGTAGATGGAGTTTGATATTCCCGAACATTAGGTTTGGTTTGAGTGTTTGTCAAAGCACAGGTTCGGCCAGTTGTGCTTTCCTAACATGAGCACATTGAGAGAGATACAACTAGGTGATGAGATGGTAGAGGAGGTAGATGAGCTCCTCTCTGTGGGTAGCTGGTGACATTTATTGTCCATATGAGGGCCAGTTATCAATATGTTGACATTGGAGGTGCTGGCGTTGTTTGAGTTTGACCGATCATACTCTAGTTTTTCTAGCATCGACGCAATTTAGTTCAGAGCATTTGGTCAGTCCCACAGCATGAGCGTGACACAGTTTTCTGATAGGCTCAGTTTGTATGATGAGGCCTACACTGACATTGAGGAGTATGAGCAGCTACTGACTGATTATCCTGGTAGCTTAACTCTGCAGCATGCTTATAGGATGTTATGTGGCTAGGGTCAGTATGAGCCAAGGGGTCTCCAAGGCCACGTGCCTGCCTTGACCTACATACAGATACATTCAGGCCATTCTCAGTCGGTCAGTGCACTGACGTGGTGACAGTACAGGAGTCCTCAGTCGATAGGAGCTACTCTATTTATATTCGATGATACAGAGTGAGCCAGTCCACCTGGGGCACATTATGGCTGAGTACCTTTGCCACCAGGGACAGTATACTAGGGTAGGAGTACTCTTCTCAGGCCCATACGTTACTAGACTAATCATGGGGATGGGTCTGCTGGACGCGATCAAATGGGCTGAAAAGATCATCGTTCCATCTCCCCTCGGCCTAGAGACTATGAGATTGATGGGCATGGTTCACAGGTATAGAGACAGTGTTTATGTTATGATCATGCCACCACCGGAGATGGCCGAATATAAGGGTGATGAGGCCAAGGGTTTGTAGTCTGCTCTTCAGCCACAATAGGAGCAGATGGAGACAGAGGCACCCACTACAACTACAGCATAGGAGCCGTCTGCAGTGCGTACCTTTTTTCCATCTCAAGCCCATGATCATTTTGAGAGGCTATAGAGTGTTGTGGGAGTATTACAGAGTGACTTGGCTAAGGTTTGCGCGACACAGGCAGTGAACCACACTGAGGTGATGGCACGTCTCGAGACACTTCAACATATCCTAAAGCGAGATATGACCTCACCATTTGTGATGAGATCATGGGCACCATCACCATCACCAGCACCACAGGCATCACCATCCCCTACAGCACCAGTATTACCACCGGTAGAGGCTGACACCGATGCTTAAGGTGTCTTTATGTTTCTTTGTCTTTTTTTAGTATTTTATTTCAGCATTTTATTTTGGACTTGTATCACTTAAAAAGGATCTTCCTTCTAAGCTTATCTTATTGCTTTTCTGCTGTATCAAGTTGTATTTCATTTTTATATCTTTATAGACTCAATTTTATTGTAATTTGTTGAGCTTTACTGAACCCCCTTGTGTATACATACAGATGGTTTTGTGAGTCTTGGAATTGAGGAATAGTCATTGGCATGGTCATGTGGCATCTTACATGGCTGTGTGTGCTCCACAACCCATTGAAACTCATCTCTTAATGCATATAGCTCCATTCAATGCAACATTAGGAATTCAGGGAGTATTGTTTTAACTGCCCATCTTCACACACATGTTTTACTTGCTTTATTCCTTATTGTGCTTGAATGCATACATTGAGCGCAATGTACATCTTAAGTATGGGGGGAGTTAACATTACACATGTTCCATACTTGTGTGTTCATTGTTCATGCTCTTGTAGCCAATGGCGGTTAACCTTGGTTGTAACGGTTGTATTCTTAAGTTTAAGAGAATTTTTAACATTGAATACTATCATGCCCTAGTTTTATTTAAATTTTATGGAATGTTTGCCTGATTATCTTTTGTTGCACTTATCATTCATTAAACCTTATGGAAACTCAAGTTTGAAACTTAAGGGACTGTTTTAGCAATTGTCTTGGTTTGAATTTTGTTGAAAAAAAATGTTTGTTTTGTTTGTTCATTTGGAATGGAAAGAGCTACCACCTATGAAGTATGAAGCTACTCTCATAAGTCAGATACTAATTATGCCCTAATGAGAGAAAGAGCTATCTCATAGGATGAGTGAAAGTTACTACCCCAGTAGAAAGAGTACCACCTCGAAAGTGTGAAAGCCACCTTGGCGGCCACTTAGGAAAGGGCTACCATAGAGGATGTGTGAAGCTACTACCTTCTCTTGTTGTTTATAACAATTCCTTTTTTATAAGAACTTTGAGGAGTACATGTTGGTTTGACTTGAATGAGTTTACACACACTTACACAATATCAGGTTTGTTGTCCTTTTTTATTCAAGTTCTTAGCTAGAGCAAGGATTTCTCTTATCTGGTGTTTGAATTTTTCCTAACTTGTAGAATCCCTCTTTTGCATGCTTTTGGTGAACCTATGGCCAAGCACTTTCAATTTTTCTTCTTAAATGCTTGAATGTTTTATTTTTGCTCAAGGACAAGCAAAAATTTAAGTGTGGGGGAGTTTTACAAGTGCTTGTGTATAAGTAATACGAGGTATACTTTTCTTACATTGAGCATCACTTTTATCAGATTTTATATCTCAATCATGTGTATTTGTGTTCTTTTGTGCATTTAGGGTGGTGGAGACAAGTTTGGAAGAAAGGAAGCAAAAGTAGATCGTGGACGTGATTGTTGATGGAATTCTTGTATCGAACAAGTTTCAAGGCACAAGTTGTGATCATAGATATGTGGATGTGTGCCAACCTCCAAATTGCTCAAGTGAATATGCAAATTGGAGGGGTAAAAGGCAGTCACACTCGTGTTCCAACTTGTGTAACATTTCCAAGAGCGTCATCAATGTGGTTTAATTGAAGATGCGATACGATCTACCACATGGATGTGTGCCCAATCAATGTAGCAGTTACTGTTCATAGTGCG
The DNA here is from genome assembly GCF_009730915.1 of Dioscorea cayenensis subsp. rotundata. NCBI lineage: Eukaryota > Viridiplantae > Streptophyta > Magnoliopsida > Dioscoreales > Dioscoreaceae > Dioscorea > Dioscorea cayenensis. The sequence continues at coordinate 13,021,298 of NC_052481.1, read as the reverse complement.
CAGGAAAATGAAGCCTGGAAATCTACACGCCCATGTGGATGCCCGATTTCAGCCCTATAAATACAGCTTTGAGAGTTTTATTTGGGGATCTTCTCCCTATCTTGGACCTATCTTTTGGTGCGAGCGCGGCTAGGGTTTGGAGAGATTTTTGCTAGGATTTTAGAATGTTCCTATGGTATTTGACATCGATTTTCTTTGGATGATAGCTATTGGGGGAGCTTTCGTCGGTATTGATTCGCCGAGGTGTGCCCTAGGCTTGATGAAGGAGTCTTTGGAGAAGACAAGGTGGCTCCTCAAGACCATTAACACAGACAATAAGGGAGTTATCTCTATGGATTTCTTACACTTACTTTTGACCTTATTGTTCATTTTGTATTACTCCATGGGGAGGTAAACCCCTAGTGGGTGCTTGGACTTGTAAACCCTAGGATGATTTTGTTTCATTGACTCTTATTATGTTTCCTATAATTGATGTTTTAATTGAGTTTCAATCTTGTGTGCTTATTGCTTTGATTTTCCCTTAGGGTTGAGAATCTATCTAGGTAATCCTTTGAAGGGTGACAACTTCATTAGGGTTAGACTTAGCGAGATTGAAGAGGGTTGAGAGGGTGAGTCAAGAGGTAGTGGAACATCCCCTTTCCCTTCCAACATGATTTATCCTACCTCCATGTTCCAAGAGTTCTTTGCGGTCACAATAGAGTGAAGTGCTAAGAGACAAACTCTACTAGGGCTTAGTTGCGCGAGCAACAGAGTGAAGTATTGAAGTAATCTTTAGTGCTGGGGCTTAATCGTGATTAGGGGTCTTCCGCCTGGACCAAAGGGTTAGATCTATATTAAGGCATAGGGTTTATCACTTGGAATCCCTAGAGTTTTCAAGTAGTCCTACACAATGTGAGATGTCGAGAGCATCCCTTTCCGCTGGAGCATAGTGTAAAGGGCTAGTCACGGTTGGCCTTAGGTTTGGGACCATGTGTCTTTGGATCTCCATGACTCATTAAACTTCAATTAAGAAATATAATATTAGTCTTCCACTTGAAACAATAGTCCCAGGGTGAGCATTGTCTGAGTACCCCATTTTACCATCGCTTACCTCTCTTTATTCCTCTTGCTTTCTCTTTTCTCTTTTACTTTTATTTGCATTGATATTTTGAAGCAACATGACAAATTGGTTTTCACTCTAGCTAGATAGCAATACTTTGTGGTTCTGAACAACTATTCCCTGTGGATTCGACTACCCACTCACCGGGGTATTTTATTATTTCGACGACCTGTACACTTAGGGTACACACAGGCAAGGGGTTTGTCAGCCTTACCACGTAGCGTTCCAATTGGCGATGACGCTCCTCCGAGTAGGTTCAACAAAAGGAATGACTTAACATTGTGTGTCCCTAGATCAATCATAAATGAGGGTTTTACCTCATTTTTTATATCATTAGTGGCACGATTAAGCTTGCGGCACACCTTTACCCATGGTTTCTTCCACAATGTCTTAGTTCTTAGCTTTTTTCTTGGTCGTTAGTGACATAATCGATTTTTCCGGCGGCTTTTCCCGATGCTCCTCCTCCACACTATGCTCTCTATTACCACCATCAGCTTCCTTCAAGTATTCATCTAACAAATTCACTGTTAACACTTCTTGCACACAATCACAAAAATTAGTTTCATTTCATCAATTGCATAAGAAGTGTCATCTAGTTGCTTGGGATGTTTTATTGTGATAGCAACCCCTTGCTATCTACAATTGCACGGGTTGTACAATTAGTTTACTATACCCAATTAGGCCTAGTAGTTGAATCCACATGACTGCAAAGCTTTTCATAGTAATTATTCTGCTAATATCTAGTCCGATCAAAAAGTTGGGGAAACTAAAGAAACTAAACTAAGAATCTAAAAGGGTAAAGAGATGTTGGGGAAGGAATTGGATAAGAGTCACTAAGATAGAGCAGTGCCCCAAACTACTTCCATGAGAAACTTGCATTGACTTCTATACTGGCTATCAAGTACATTCTCTTGGAATGAAGGAATAACCTTAAATTGGGAGGTTCAACACCATACACCCTATCTCAAGGCATGCACTTGATCAATTTCCTCTATGTGTACCCTAAAAGGATGAATTTCTCAATCATCATCAAGCAAAGCAAAGATGCAACTACGGCAATCAAACACAATGAAATTGCAATATAAGATAAAACATAGAATGAATCAAAGAAACTTAATAGGCAAAGTAATTAGACAGATCAAATACAAAACATCTCAATGTTCATAAACTGTGGCACCGGAGAATGGTTTATCCCCTCATGGTTCCACATAATAAAAGATAAGGATAATAAATAAATAAGAATCTATAAAGACTCACTTTTGCCACCTAATCCTCTCAGAATGTGATTTGAGGAAGTTCCCACCACTTGATTCTGCTCCACTCAGTGTTCTTTCCTTTCAGATCTCTTTCACTTCCAAATGCTACTCAAGATCATTCAATAACACCCTTCAAAACACAACCAGAAGTCCTTTTGAAAATCTAACTTCGGGCTTAAGAAATGTGTTTTCCGATGCAATCATACCATGCTTAGCCAGTGCTTATACCTGTGCACTTTATAAGAAAGTCTATGGATTTTTATTGGTGCAAAGGTCGGCCAACCTATGAAGTGCACAATCTGGAGCACAACCTAAGGCCGTGCTTTGGTCTGCACTGCTGTGTTCTGAGAATGGTACTCATGTTTCTTTTTTTTGGTAAATTCTCTAAGTCTTGAGATCTGTACAGGCTAAGCACAAGCGTGCTGAGGCAGTTCTTCTCCTTTTAAAGTCCAATTGTGCTTTTTTCACACCAAATTTTGCTAAATCCTATACTTTCACCCCCAAACCAATTCATATGCACATTTAAGCATGAAGCACAATAAATGAAGCCTAAAAGATATGCTAAATACATAAAAAGGGTGTATAAAATATCTCTAGGAAATGCAATCATCAAACACCCCCACACTTGAACATTTGTTTGTTCTCAGGCAAAAACACTCAGCACATAGAAAAGAAGATGAGTGCATGGTGTCTAATCTTGGAATAAATTTGAAAAGTGTAGAGAAAAACCAATAGTCAATGTGTATTTAATTAATAAAAAATAATAAGTTCACCTTTACCCCGTACTCCCATGTGTGTGTGTTACCCCAGCATATGTGCCTTATACACTATTAGATCGACCTAGCTAGCAATAAAATTATTCCTAACTAAAACTAAATGGGTAGTATCTCCATATGGCCTACCAGGTAGCCATTTCCCTCGGTAGGTCATCAAGTAAACATTGGTGATGCCCCAAAATCTGACTACTCAAGGATGGATTTGACACTTCTAAGGCGATAGTACTTACTACCAACGTTTGCAACTAATATTTACAAATCGCCTGTAGGGCATTCAAAATAATCTAATTTTCTAGGATTTAGCACCTCAAAAGGGATCAGTTCTTTTTTTTTTTTTGAAACCTAAAGCAACACTAATGGTCATTTAGCTAAAATCTTTCCTTAGTATGAGTGGCTCCGCCATCAGGGCAAAGTGAGAAAGAATGAAGTTTCTAAGATAAGAGTGAAACAAACAATTTAGCTCAATAAAAATAAACATTAATACTCTCTCCTCCTAGACTTAGAAATTCCTATAAAAAGTATCATAGATCGTCCTAAGTCATTCCTCATCACAATGAATACAAAACTAAAACCCTCCCCACACTTAAACAGTAAATTGTCCTCAATGTATAAAACAAAGCATGCATGAAAAGTACATGAAGGATGTATATAAATTTAGGGAGAAGTTTTAAGGACTTTCTTGAACATGGAGAATGCCGTTGCCACGCTCAACGTGTGTTCCAAATTCCAATCCAACTCACATCCTGAGAAGTAAAAGATGAGCCCTGACAAGGTCCCCTTGCGTATATCCCGCAAGTGCACGGGTTTGTCGAAGTAATAATCCCAGATGAGCGGGTATCGAATCCACAGGGAGTAGAGAATAAAAACACTTGATCCGCTATTTAGCTATGTGAAAGATCAATAGTGATAAGTGTGACAATGATTCAATTCTCAAAAGTAAAAGCAACAAGTAAGAGAGCACGAGTAAAGGAGGAGGTAAGGCAATCGATAAAGATGGGGTACTCGGATAATGCTCTGCCTAGGATAATTGTTTCAAGTGCAAGAACCCTCTATTATGCTTCCTAATCAATGCAATGGTGAGTTGAGGAAATCCTTAATTACATAGTCCCAAATCTAAAGTCAACCATGCCTAACTCTATACATGTCCCGGAGGAGAGAATAGATAGCCTCTCAACCTCGCACTCGCATAGAGTTGCAATGAGCTCTAGGGAGTCCAAGTGATAAATCTCTTCCTAATTATAGACCTAACCCTTTGGTCCAGGTGGAAGGTCCCTAATCACGATTAAGCCCTAGGTACTAAGATCACCTCAACGCTTCACTCAGTTGCACGGGCAACTAAGCCCCAGCGAAGGGTCATACCTTAGACCATTCGCTCTATTATGACCACAAAGAACTCGAGGAACGGAGGTAGAATCTATCACATTGGAGGGGAAAGGGGACGCTCCTGTACCTCTCGACTCACCCTCTCAACCCTCTCCAACCTAGCTTTGTCTAACGCTCGTGGTGTGTCACTCACTCACAAGGTTACCAACAAGAACTCTCAACCCTAGTGTCACTCTAGGGGAAATGTTCATCTAATCAAGCATTCAAGGTTGGAACTCACAATAAACATCAATTAATTGAAAGTATAATAAAGAGATTCAATGAAACAAATACATCCTAGGGTTCACAAATACCCAAGTACCCACTAGGGGTTTAGCTCTCCATGGAGCTAAGTACAATCAAAGAAATAGAATGTAAAAGCAATGAATCCATAGAGAAACCCCCTCGATGGTCGTGTCGATGGTCTTGTGGAGAGTCCTCTACTCGTCGTCCAAGGATTCCCTCGTCCGGTATAAGATACGCCTCGACGGAAGCTCCCCAACCAACCTTCTTCCTAAGGAATGACGATGTCGGAGCCGTAGAACCTCTCCACAACCCTAGCCAATACCCCTCAAAACCCTAGACGAAGCCCTCTCTCAAGTTGGGGAAAAGATGGAGAAAAGAATGCTGAAATCGGGGCTGAAATCTGCTTTACATATGGCTGGAATCTGGCATCCACACGGTCCTGTGGATTTTTCACACGCCCATGTGGAATTTCCAAACGGGCGTGGGTAATTTCCACACGCCTGTGTGGATTCTCTGGAATTGTGATTTTCGGCCGGCTGTAAACAGTAACTGCTACAGTGTTTGCTACATTGCCAGCTACAGCACTCTGCCAAAAATACTCCCGAATCCACTTTTCATCGAGGTAACATAAACGGGCACACGTTTATACCGTGGATCGCTTTGCTTCTTCAATGACGGATAAGTTGATGGAAATCTTGTTCTATGTGCATAAGTCGGAGTGCTTGAGTGTAACTGCCCTTGTGCCCCTCCAAATGGTTGTGCAAACTCAAATACGGGGAGGTTGGCACACACTCTAGCATCTCGCACCTGACTTATATCTTCGCGTTTGAACTTTAGCAATATTTCTTCCAAAATCGGTGCATTGTGATCCACATTGGCTTCTTTCTTTCATACTCGACCTCACAACCCTACCTGCATGGAAGTAACATAAAAACACACATATTAGTGTAAAAATCCGAGAAAAGTAATGCTCAACATAAGGAAAGGATGCTTCGCATTCATATCACACAAGCACTTATCATGCACAAGTGAAGCTTAAGCAAAGAAAATAATAAAAGACAAACATTAACATGCTGAAAAGTAAAGTCTGAAATAAAAGCTGGAAAGATAAAAAAAATAGAAAATACAGAAAATAATAAAATAAGAATTGGTGGTGCTAAAAAACTATCACTCTTGTTTTTTGTGGAACCCTCCACGTCAATGAGATCAAAAGTGGCAATCCCCACATGGCGTGATGAACCAACTGGAGAAGATGGTGAGGATGACAACTAAACACCAAATTGATCAGTGATCCCAATGACGCTCCTCCTCAGCCATAGTCGATATAGTGGTGAGTTCATTGATGACACAACTAGGGGTGAGCAAAACTAGATACCCATTTCAACTTCCAAATTTTGATTATATTTGTTAATTTTTGAAGTATTATGTATGTAAATTGTTTTGAATATAACTGAATTATTTTTACTATAACAAAATGGGATCAAACATATGTTTGTTTGTTTGCTCGACAAATTACTCTACAAATCCTATTTTGTCATAAATTCTAATATTTGTTTAGTTTATAGACAATAAAGTTATTTTGACATAAATATGATTAGTCTTCAATTAACTGAGCACTAACCCAGTTACTGGAGGTTAAATAATAACCACATCGATAATGCCATCTATGAAAGAATAATGGAATCTGATAATCTGGCTTAGGTAACCGAGAGTAAATAAATGAGCTCTGAAAATATGAATCGGGTAACTGAGTTTAAACAAATGATTTCTAATATTTTGTTTTGGCTATAGTAAATTAGGAGATGTATATTTTTTAATATCTTATAAATTGAATTCCATTGACTTAATATGATTTCTTGAACTATGTTTTGTAAACATTATCACTGTTTTATTATTCATTCTTTATTTTAAATCTATGAAACTCTATATGATCTAAGTTATTTTTAGTGGGTTACTTACTAGGCCATCAAGCTCTTAATCTGGTTGTTGAATTTTTTTTAAAGTAGGAGTATAATAGCTTACAGGGATTGAACAAGTAGTAAACCTACCCCTGTGTTGTTTGAGCTCTAATTTTTGCCTGTATTTTAAACTCTAACCTTGTATTTAGTAGATTTTGAATTTTTCAAATTTTGACTTTTCGAATTTATAGCTCTATTATATTTTTTGTTCTATTTTGAGATAGGTTATGAGGCCATGTATGCTTATTGTGCTATGCACTATGGTTTTGCGGCTGTTTATTTACGCACCGGAATGGGCGAGTTGTGTTCTAGGCATGAGATATCTAGTGGTATCAAAGATTTAGTTAAATTTTGATGATATTAGTGAGTCAGATTGTGCCTTTAAGGGCATAGTATTATGGAAACTTAAACCTAGATAGTCCAATTACAATGGGAATTTATTTCTTATTAATTGATGAAACTATTGTGCCCTTCTCTTTTACATCTTATTTGTAGTAGGAAATATTTGGCTTTAATTCTAGTTTCAATCTAACCTATAGCTTTGATTTGTCCTTTGTTACTAACAAGGTGTTTTTAGAACCTTTCAAGAGAAGTCTACTAATGACCCTCTTTATTCTTAGTTAAGAAAATTGTGTGGTCATGTATTGTTGGTAATTAATTTGCATGTGCATTAGTTACCTCCATGCAATAATTTTCGTTGACTTTCAAGGCAAGGAGAATCTCATGGATCGACAATCTTAAACTTCTTGGGATTAGAAAAGATTATGCTTATTGCCTTTTTTTAACTCAATTATATATTTACAGAACTTCAATTAAGTGCCTTTAGTCATTGGAAAATGGTATTGTAAGTTGGAAGAAACTAAATAATTTTAAGAAAATAGAGGAGGAAAAAATAAAAACCCCAAAGTGAGAGTGGATTATGGTTTTCGCTATATTCTTCTAGATGCCATTTTACTTTGAACTCCTTGCCAGAAGTTGCATGTCAATGTATGAATGTTTGTTTTTAATAATTTGAATTGGGGAAAGTTCTTACTTTGCCTGGAATTTGTTATTGGATCTTGTAGGATTGCAATGTAAATGATTTTCTTTAACATGGCCATTTTATAGGAAGAGACTAAAGTATTTTGAAATTTGCATATATGATTATTTCGGGAGAGGAGGGGGGGGGGATGATTAGAGTTAAAGTCATGTATGGTAGCATATAGAAGTGTAAGGTTTGTGATCTTTAGGGTTTTGAATTTTAGCTGGCTAAAATTGTACCCCAAATTCAAATCTTATAGAGATAGAACTTGGGAAGGCTTAAAACTAGAGAATTTTAGTATTTCTCAATAGCTAATTAATGAGTAAAATTTATATCATGTTTTACTTGCTCCAAATTCATACTCTTGCTTGTCTTTTAGCACTTTTTGGTTATATATGATGCTATTCTAGGTATGTTTGTTCATGCTGGCAGATTTTAGGGTCCAAAGCAAATAGGAGTGAAATCGGGGACAAAATCAACCAAAGTAGACAATTTTTCTAAGTGTCCAAGCCAAGTACGGTCAGAGCATGGTTGTGGTTTTGCCCCATGATTATTACTATTTGAGTACTGAGGAGGACAATGGTCAACCTTCACCACACCATCTAAGGGGATCGAGGTTGAGTTGGAGGCACTAGAAAAGTGGAGTTAGCTCATCCATGAAGCTCTTGAAGCACAACTAAGGAGATTTTGTAAAAAAGGGGAGTCATGATTTCTCACCTTAGTGCATTCATATCTTCTTCTTAATTATATGAATTCATGAGGGGCTAACCATTCCACAGTGCCCTGGGATGTTGAACTATGTGCTTAGTGTACTTTGAATTACTTGTTTTTAATGTCTAAGGAGTTCTGATGCGTTCTTGTGTTAATTCATGTGTTGCACAACTTGGCATGCCTAATTTACGTAGTTGTTTGTGTAAAACTCAGCGCGTGTGGATTATAATAGTTATGATTGCCTTGTGTAGTTACAAAACTTGGCTTGTATGAAGCCCGTAGTTACACTTGCAAAACTTGGCATATTAGAGAGCCATAGATGCAACATTGCTTTTGAGCAGCCGCAAGAACCTTAGGATGTACCTGGTAGACATAAAAACCAAGTCAATATGTTAAAATCACATAGGGATTATCCCAGGGCATTGCTTTCTTGTTGTTGAAAACTCAATCCTAGTCTGTCAGATAGTTCCATCCTTTATCCCTTTATCTTGTTTAGTTAATCTTCCTGCCAACCATTACTAGACCTACTAAAGATTAGAAGAGCAATTTGTACTAGAAGTCCAGTCCTTGTGGTTCAAAAACCCTATCTCTCATGGGGTACCACTTTATTACTTGTTACGATCTATACACTTGCGGGAGTGCATCATGTTTTTGGCACTCTTGCCAGGTACTGGTAACTTTTAGGAAAATTAGGATTCTAGTGATCTAGTTCTTGTTTATGTTGTTCATAATTGTGAATATCTCTTTCCTTTGATTTGATCATTCATTTTATCTTTCTTTTCTTGTTTCATTTCTTATTCTTGATCTGATCTTGTTTCTATCTTATCTTGCAAAGGGACATTTGTATGACCTAAGGGGGCACTTCATCTCCATTGGCAAGACCCGATCCAGAGATTGAAAGAAAGTTGTTAAAGAAGGTTGAGGTAAGTCAATCTAAGACAAACGGGGTCTATGGGAGTTAGTATAGAAGTAAATCAAAAGGAAGAAATGGCCAGGAATCAACAACATAGCATTTCAGATTTTTCCTGACCAAACTTTGAAGGAGTCAGGTCTAGCATTGTTCGTCCTCCTGTTATGGTGAACAATTTTGAGTTGAAGCCCAATTTTATCCAGATGGTGCAGCATATGTGCCAGTTTGATGGGCTTCAAGATGAGGACCCATATGAATAGTTAAAGAGCTTCTTGGAAATCTGCAAAACTTTCAAAGTGAGTGATGTGTCTGAGGATGTTGTTCGCCTGAGACTCTTTCCATTCTCTCTACGAGGGAGGGCCAAGAAGTGGCTAAGTTCCTTGCCTCAAGGGTCTATTACTACATAGAAGTGGATGGCCAAGACTTTTCTTACAAGATATTTTCCTCCAACGAAGATCACCAAGTCAAGGAGCGATATCTCCTTCTTCTTACAATTGGAGTCCAAATCCTTGTATGACACTTGGGTGAGCTACAAGGATATGTTGAGAAAATGGCCACAACAAGGAATTGTGGAATTGATGCAAATCCAAATCTTCTGCAATGGGCTGAATGGTGCTACCAAGCAGATACTTGATGTAGCTTCTAGGGGATCTTTGTGCAGTAAACAACTAAATGCAACATACAGTTTGATCAATAAAATGACAAAAAATGGTTATCAATGGAGTGTCGAAAGGAATAAACCAGTCAAGTCATTAGGGATTTATCAAGTTGATGCCCTTACTAGTTTAGCAACGCAAGTTGAGGCAATCACAAAGAGGTTGGTTGTTCTTCATCTAATATGGGCATCAGGCAAATTGAACAGGTCTACTTCATTGGGAAGAATCGTCGATATCAAAATAATCCATACAATAACACATACAATACAGGTTGTAGGAATCATCCGAACTTTTCTTGGAGCCAACCCAGACATTGGCATGCCCCCACAACAGAATGTTCAACCACCACCTTCTTATTCTGGGCCTTCTAACAAACTCATGGCTCTATTGACTCAATACATAAAAGACAATAAAACTCATCTGTCAAGGCATGAAGAAATGATGAGGAACACAAATGCCACTGTGAGGAACTTGGAGCATCTTATGGCCCAAATGTTGAAGATAATTGAGGAAAGACTCCTAGGTTCTCTCCCTAGTAACACAGAAGTCAATCCCAAGGAATCTTTGAAGGCCGCTACTTTGCGGAGTGGTAAGCAACTCCCAAGCCCTACCATGAAGGACCCCAAGATTAGGATTGTTAAACCTCAGTCAAGAGGAAGACAATTAGAAGATGTTAATTCTAAAGCTTCAGTTAAAAGTGAGGGAAACGAAAAAGGAAGAATTGAATTGCCCGAGTATCGACCAAAGCTTCCTTATCTCATGAAATGAAGAAAGATCAACAAGAAAAGCAATACAAGAAATATTTGGATGTGTTCAAGACCCTTCACATAAACATCCCATTTGTTAAGGCTCTTGCACAAATACCTAGATATGCAAAATTTCTAAGGAACTACTCACAAATAAGAGGAAGCTTGATTAATTGTCTTCGGTGACACTTAGTGAAGAATGTTCGACTTTGATCACCAACAAGCTCTCAAAGAAAGAGAAATACCCTGGGGGATTTATCATTCCATGCACTATTAGAGGGCATGTGGATGAGAAAACTCTAGCCGATCTTGGGACAAGCATCAACTTGATATCCTACAGAATCTTCAAAAAACTTAGGTTAGGGGAGCCAAAGGCCACCACAATAACTTTACAACTAGCAGACAGGTCTATCCAGCAACCAAGAGGTGTTACGGAAGATGTGTTGGTGAAGATGGACAAGTTCATCTTCCCTGTGAACTTTGTAATCCTTGATGTGGATGATAAGGTGGAGGTGCCCTTCATTTTGGGAAGACCATTCTTACCAACTTCAAAATCCCTAATTTATGTGAAGGATGGTCAAATGGTACTTCGAGTAGGAAAGAAGGAAATCATTTTCAAACTCTGAGACTCTATGAGACACTCTATGGACTTTCATGATACATGTTATTGTGTAGATGTGGTTGATGATTTTGTTTCTGAATACGTGCAAGACACATTTATGAAGGACGAACTATCAGAGCTATTATAAGAAGAACCCCCTCAAATTGATGGACCAGATGATTTGGTGGAGGAAGTACGCTACCAAGAGGTGGTTGTCGCTGGAGTACTATTGCTTTAGGAAACAACCAAGAAAAAATCTTCTTGTGCCATGAGTTAGTGGAAACAAGTGATTTTGAGAAAACAAAAACCACTTATCCCACCACCAACCTCAACATGATCTAATTTCTAGACTTTCGGTGAGATCAATTTAATTAGCGTCTTAGCACCATATTCTTGCAAATTGACACACCCCTTGCGAGTGCATACTGCAAGTGCATGGGTTGTCGAAGTAATAAAGTATCCTAGTGAGTAGGTAGTCGTATCTACAAGGAATAGTGATCAGAAATACAAGAATTGATATTTAACTATGGTGAAGATGATTTAAAGTGGTGTAAACAATGTTGATGCAAATAGAAATAAAAAGAAAAATGAAGGAGACGCAATAAAATGATAAGAGAGGCAATTGATAGAAAGTGGGGCACCCGGACATTGCTCACCCTAGGACTATTGCTTCAAGTGTAAAACAGATCATTATATCTCCTAACTGATGTTTAATGAGTCATAGAAATCCTTAAACACACGGTCCCAAACCTAAGGTCAACCTTGACTAACCCTATACTATGCCTCTGCAGAAATGAATGCTCTCGACGCCTCACATTGAGCAAGGTTGCATAAAGCTCTAGGGACTCCAAGTGATAAACCCTATTCCCTAATCTAGATCTAACCCTTTGGTCCAGGCAAAAGACCCCTAGTCACAATTAAGCCCTAGCACTAAGGATTACTTCAACGCTTCACTCTATTGCCTGCGCAACTATGGCCCAGCTGAGTTCCTCTCTTAGTACTTCACTCTATTGTGACTGCAAAGAACTCTTGGAACACAGAGATAGGATGAATCACACCGGAAGGGAAAGGGGGCATTCTGCTACCTCTTGACTCACCCTCTCAACCCTCTCCAATCTAGCTTTGTCTAACCATTATGGTGTGTCACTCATCCACAAGGATTACCAAGATGGATTCTCAACCCTAGTGTCACTCTAAGGGAAAATTACTTCAACAAACATTCAAGATTGGAACTTAATTAGAACATCAATTAAAGAAAACATAATGAAACATCAATGAAATAACATCATTCTAAGGTTTACAAGTCCAAGCACCAACTAGGGGTTTAGCTCTCCATGGAGCAATATACAATCAATAATGAAATCGAAAGTAAAAACATGCAATCCATAAGTAAAACCCCCTCATAGTCTGTATTGAAGGTCTTGTGAAGTAGCCTCACCTTCTCCAAAGGTTCCTTCGTCAAGCCTAGCTCACACCTCGCCAAATCGATGCCGACGAAAGCTCCCCCAATAAACATCTTCCGAAGGAATACGGTGTTGAAGGTCATAGGACCACTCCAAAAACCTTGCCAAAGCCTCTCCAAACCCTAGCCTCGTGCACCTCCAAAGTTGGGGTAAAGATGGGAAAAATATTTTTTAAAATGGCTAAAATTGCGACATAAATAGGGCTGGAATTGGGCATCCACACGGGCTTGTGGAATTTCCACATGACAGTGTGAATCTTTAGGAAATGCATTTTCTGCAATCTATGAACAGTAACTACTACAATGATTTTGCTGCAGTGAACTACTACTCCCGAATCCACACTTTTCATCGAGGCCACATGAATGAGCACATATCCATGCGGTAGATCACGTTGCGTCTTCAATAACAATCACATTGATGAAGATCTTGCTAGCTTTGCATAAGTTAGAACACACGCATGTGACTACCTTTGTACCCCTCCACACCATGTATTTGCTAGAGCAAAATGGTGGTTGGCGCACATTTACATTTGTTCACTCCAAGATTTTATCAACAAAGTGCATCCAAGATCTACTTTTGGCTCCTTTCTTCCACTATTGTCCCCATAACCCTATATGCACAAAAGAACACAAATACACATATATGAGTGATAAAATTTGAGAAAAGTAATGCTCAATTTAAGAAAATGATACTTCATATTACTAGTACACAAGCCTTATCAAACTCCCCCACAGTTAAGCTTTTACTTGTCCTCAAGCAACATAAAACATTAAAGCATATAAGAAGGAAAATTGAAAGTGATTGGCCTTAGGTTCACCACAAGCATGCAAGGGAAGCATTCTACATGTAAGGAAATTTTCAACACCGAATAAGAAAAATCAATGCTCTAGCTAATAACTTGAATAAAAAAGGACAACAAACAGGATATCGTGTAAGTGTGTGTAGACTCACTCAAGTCAACCCAACGTATACTTCTCAAATCTCTATGTACAAGGGACTTATTTATAAACAAAAAAAAGAAAAGAGATGGTAGTAGCTTCACACATCCTCTAAGATAGCCTTTTCTGAAGTGGTTACTAAGGTGTCTTTCACACTTTCCAGGTGGTAGCTCTTTCTACCTAGGTAGTAGCTTTTACTCATCCCATGAGATAGCTCTTTCTCTCATTAGGGAATAACTAGTATCTGACTTATGAGAGTAGCTTCATACTTTATAGGTGGTAGCTCTTTCCACACCCAATGCACAACCAAAACAAACATGATTTTATTTTTAAAGAAATTATAACAAGAAACAACTAAACTGTCCCTTAAACATCGAACTTGAGTTTCCACAAGGTTTAATAAGTGAGTAGTGCAACAAGTGTCAATCGGACAAAAATTCATAAAAATCCAAGGAAAAACTAGAGCATGAGAAAATTCAATGTTAAAAATCTCCTAAACTTATGAATACAACAATTGCAACTAAGGTGAACTGCCATTGGCTACATGAGCATGTATAATGAAAGCATAAGTATAGAACATTTGTAATGTGAACTTCCCCTCACACTTAAGATGTACATTGCCCTCAATGTATGCATGCAAGCATAATAAAAAAAAATATAACAATCAAAAGCATGTGTGGAGATGGGCAATTGAAACAATACTCCCCTGAACTCCTAATGGTACGTTTGATGGAGCTATGTTCATTGAGAGTTGAGTTCTAATGGGTTGTGGAGCACACATGGCCATGTGAATATCACATTGACTGTGTCCATGACTATTTCTCAAATTCCAGACTCACAAGATCATCTGCACGTATACACAAAGGGGTTCAGTGAAGCTCAAAAAAAACAAAATAAACTCTAGTATATAAAGATATGGAAATGACATACAACTCGAAACAACGGAAAATAAAACATAAGCTCAGAATAAGGATCCTTTATGAATAGTACAAGTCCAAAATAAATGCAGAAATAAAAATACGAAAACATAAAAGAACTAAAGTAAAGACGCCTCAAGCGTCGGTGTCATCTGCGGTCTCCTCTACTACTAGTGAAGAAGTAGATGGTGCTGGTGGAGATGTTGGTGCTACTGGAACTGGTGATGGTGGTGCTGGTGATGCCGAAGGGTGCGGGGTCTCATCACAAAAGGTGAGGTCGCGTCTCGCTTGAGTAACTACTGTAAAATATCGAGACGCGCCATCACTTTCGTGTGGTTCTCAGCCTGTGTGGCGCAAACCTCAGCCAAATCAATCTGCAATACCCCTACAGTGCTCTCGAGCCTCTCTAATCGATTATGGGCTCGAGTCAGAGAGAATATCTGAACCGGTGGTAGCTCTTGTGCTGTAGGGGGTGCCTCTGTCTGAACCTGCTCTGGCTGTGGCTCAAGCGCAGGCTGTGAGCCCTCTACTGCATCTCCTTCGGCCTCAGCTGTCCCTGGTGGAGTCGTAACCATCACATAAACCCCTGGCCGGTACCTACAAATCATCCCCATCAGTCTCATGGTCTCCAAGCTAAGGAAAGATGGTACAATGATCTTCTCAGCTGCCCTAATGGCGTCCAAGAGGCCCATCTCCATGATCAATTTAGTAATGTATAGGCCTAAAAAGATCACCCCTACACTCATGTATTAGCCCTGATGTCTCAGATACTCTGCCATGATATGTCCCAAGTGAATCGGCTCGCTCTACACCATGGAGTATAGATACAATAACTCCTGCCTGCTCAGGAGTCTAGAGCTGTCACCAAGGCTGTTCACTGACCTGCTGAGAACGGCGTGGATGTATCTGTAGCTAAGCCGAGATAGACACTTAGCCTTGGACACCCCCGGCTCATATTGCCCCTGTCCGCATAATGCTCTGTAAGATCTCGACAGAGTCAAACTACCGGAATAGTCCATAGATAACTGTGCGTACTCCACTATATCAGTGAAGACATCATCATACAATCCAAGCCAGACCAAGAACTGGAAGATGCTCATACTGAAGTGTTGTCCAAATGCTCTAAACAGGATAGTGTCGATGCCCGAGAAACAGCTCTAAGAGCGATCGAACTCAATTGACACGAGGACCTCCAGTATGAGCATACGAATCACTGACTCCCAAATAAACAATAAACGGTGCTAACTGCCCATAGTGAGAAACTCCTCAACCTCGTCTGCCATCTCATCTCCCAATTGTATCTCTCGCAAAGCATTCAAATCAAGGAAGCGAGCTTGGCCGAACTTGAGCTTGAACAATCTTGAAAACTCTAACTGTTCTGGCTGCGGAGATGACTCACGTGGACGCTTACCGGCTACTTTCTTTGTTCAGGGAGCCATATCTGCAAGAATTGAAAAGAAAATTGATCAAATAAACTCAAAAAATCAATACTGCAAAAATCCACATGGCCATGTGGAAATTCCAAATGCCCGTGTGGATCCGCGGGGCATGAGAGACGCATGGCTACTATGCCGAAAATCGCAAAAAAATACATGAAAATATTACTTTAAAACCACTCTAATGCATGCACCAACCATTTAATCATGGAAACGAAGCAACATTCAACTATTTAACCAAAATAAATCAAGATTGGCAAAAGAAAGATAGAAAGAGGGCTTACCGACGAAATGGAGATGAAAGACTTTGAATACGGCTGTAAAATAGCCCTAAAAATCTATAAGTAGATGGTGAGGAGTTGGGGAAGTGAGGAGAGGCGTCGTTTGAGTGTTTGGGAGTTAAAGAACGAAGGGGCTCGAATGGGTTATAAAGAGAAGTCACGCCCTTGAAGTTTTTATACATGCACACGGGCATGTGAAAATTACCCATGCCCATGTGACTCCCACAGGACTGCTCATAGGGGCAGATACATGCCACTGTGTGATCTCAGGATAGCCTATTTTTCCTCTGAACGGATCCACATGGGTGTGTGAAAATTTTCAACGCCCGTATGCCCGACCCACAGGGTCACCCACATGCCCTTGTAGTTTCTCTGTCCACCCGAAAATTTGACTAACTGTTCCACATGCCCCTGTGGAAATTCAACATGGACGTGTGGATACTCACAGGGGTACTCACAGGGGCACTCACACGCCCCTGTGTCTTCTCGGGATGGAGGAGAACTCTCTGCAGTGTTTCACACTGGTGTGTGGAAATTATCCACACTCGTGTGTAATTCACAGGGTCATCCACAGGGGTAGACACAAGCCCCTGTGTCTTCTTGGGATTGAGCTTTGAACTCTTTAGAGAAATACATGGCCGTGTGGAAATTCCACACGATAGTGTGACATCACAAGGTCATTCACAGGGCAATTCACAGCCCTTGTGTCCTCTTGGGATGAGCTTTGAATGGAAACATACACCCATGTGGAAATTCCACATGGTTGTGTGTCTTCTCTGGATAACGTAGAAAAAAACACATACTCTGCAGAGAATTTCTGCACACTTATACACATACAGACCGTGTATATACTATGAACAACTAGCCAGAGAATCATGAAAAGCATGCTCAAACGACCAAGGAACTTCGCTAATCATAATTATTCACACAAAAACACCAATAATCCACTAGAAAAACATAGCAACAGTATGAAGATTAGGACATCGATACTAAAGCTTTTATTCATACAAGTACTAAACTAAAACCTAGAAAAATAGTAAAAACTTGGGTTGCCTCCCAAGAAGCCCTTGTTTAATGTCACTAAGCTTGACATACCTCACCTTACCTCATAGAGGCTCATAAATGAAGATTTCCCTCTTACCTATAATCTAAAAGCATGATACATATAATTTTTTCAAGGTAGAGGGAGAGTTATCCAGCTTGTTAACACACAAGGGTTCGTCATCCTTACTCCGTGCTTTCATGTCCCCATTAGCCTTGGGGAGCTTCTTGTGGCATCTTCTTGTTTGGTTCATCTTTTGAATCATCTTCTTCATGATCCCCGGTGTAGATTGTACATTGTCCTCTAGATCAAGTGTCAAAACTTCTTCATTCTCCCCCTCTTGATCTAGCAACCCCTCATATGGGTTTGGACACATCATTTCCTTCACATATTCATCAATTTGCTCATCAGTAGTGTCAAGGAAATATAAAGTATCATCAAAGTGGAGAGAATGTCTTATGGCTTCGGCGAGGCGGTATGTCACCTTGTCATCACCAACTTGTAAGGTTAACTCCCCGCTGTCCATGTCAATGAGAGCCTTGGAAGTGCACAAAAATGGCCTTCCAAGTATCAAGGGAACATCAGCATCCTCATCAACATCCAACACTACGAAGTCCACAGGAAATATGTACTTGTCAACTTTCATAAATACGTCTTCAATGATGCCCCTCGAATGTCTAACCATTTGGTCCACTAATTGTAGTGTCATCCGAGTGGGCCTAGGCTCTCCCAAGCCTAGCTTCTGAAAGAACGAGTAAGGCATGACATTGATACTAGAACCTAAATCAGTGAAGGCCTTCTCTTCACCCATATCACCAATGTTGCATGGAATATTAAAGCTTCCGGGGTCTTACTTCTTGTTCGGCATATTCTTTTGCAACACTGCTAAACAAGAGGCATCTAAGATCACAGATGCACTCTCCACCAACTTCCTCTTGTTAGTCAAGAGGTCTTTGAGAAACTCAACATAATGAGGCATTTTAGACAACTCCTCTACAAATGGAATGTTGATGTGCAACTGCTTGAATAGACCCAAGAACTTCTTGCATTTCTCATCATTTTGGTCATTCTTCAATCTTAAAGGATAAGGGATTCTTGGCTTGTAAGGTGGAGATGCCACCTCCTTCCCTTTGGTTCTATCCTCAACCTCCACTACCTCAGGTGCTTCAACATTGGTCTTCTCACTCAGGAATATACCCTCAACCTCACGACCACTTCTCAAAGTGATCGCCTTCACATGTTCTCTTGGGTTGTCCCCATGTTGCTAGATAAACTCCCTTAAGGTCTCTCCGATTATGACTTCGCAATTTACCCCCACTTGATTCTCTAAATTATGCAATGATGCGATGTGGTTGCAAAGTGTGGCTTTGACTTACTGAAACTGTGTATTCGATGATTGAATGAACTTGGTCAAAGCCTTCTCTAAATCAGTCATCAGGGCTTGTTATTATTGTTGGAAACCATATGGTTCCATTGTCTTCTATTGTCCTTGATTACTCCAAGAAAAGTTAGGGTGGCTCCTCCATCCCAGATTGTAGGTATTGCTTTATGGATTTCCTTGACCTTTCATTGCATTACCTACAAAGTTAACCTGTTCCATTGAGGATGTACCACCAATAGAAATCGAGTAATCAGATGGAGCATGTCCTTCCCCATATCCAGTGTAACTCGTCACTGCCTGACACACCCCTTGCGTGTGACCTGTAAGTTCACGGATGTATTGAAGTAATAATACCCCGGTGAGTGGGTAGTCGAATCCATAGGGACAAGTGATCAGAAACACAAAGATTGATATTTAACAAAAGTGAAGATGAATCAATAGTGGTGTGAACAAAATCAATATGAAAAGAAATAAGGAAAATAAGAAAGAGAGGCACAATAAAATGAGAGGAAGGCAATTGATAGAAAGTGGGGCACTCGGACATTGCTTCCCCTAGGATTATTGCTTCAAGTGCAAGACCAACTATTATGTCTCCTAACTGGTATTTAATAAGTCATGGAAATCCTAAAATACATAGTCTCAAACCTAAGGTCAACTGTGACTAATTCTACACTATGCCCGGCGGAGAAATCACTCAGTGTCAACACCTCACACTGTGTACAGTTGTAAGAAGCTATAGGGATTCCAACTGATAAACCCTATTCCCTAATATAGGTCTAACCCTTTGGTCAAGGTGAAAAACCCCTAATCACAATTAAGTCCCAGCACTAAGGATTACTTCAACGCTTCACTCTATTGCTCGCGCAACTAAGCCCCAGCGGAGTTCCTCTCTTAGTACTTCACTCTATTGTGACCGCAAAGAACTCTTTGAATATAGAGGTAGGATAAATCACACCGAAGGGGAAAGGGGATATTTCGCTACCTCTCGACTCACCCTCTCGACCCTCTCTAATCTTGCTTTGTCTAACCCTCATGGTATGTCACTCACTCACAAGGATTACCAATGTAGACTCTCAACCCTAGTGTCACTCTGTGGGAGAAATCATTCAACAAGCATTCAAGATTGGAACTCAATTAAAGACATTAATTAAAGAAACATAATAAAAGGTCAATGAAACAATAACATCCTAGGGTTTACAAGTTCAAGTACCCTCTAGGGGTTTAGCTCTACATGGAGCAAGATACAATCAATAATGAAATGGAAAGTAAAAACATGCAATCCATAAGTAAAACCCCCTCAGTATCCGTGTCGATGGTCTTATAGAGTAGCCTCGTCCTCTTCAAACGTTCCCTTGTCTAGGGCACACCTCGCTGTATCAATGCTGATGAAAGCTCCCCCAATAACTATCTTCCAAAGGAATGCAGTGTCAATGGCCTTAGAACCACTGCAAAAATGTTGCCAAAGCCCTTCTAAACCATAGCCGGAGGCCTCTCTAAAGTTAAGGAAAAGATGGAGAAAACAAAGAAAAGAGGATTCCCAAATCGGGCTGAATCGCGTCTTTATATAGGGCTAGAATCGGGAATCCACACGGGCGTGTTGAATTTCCACACGCAAGTGTGAATTTGCAAAACTTGATTTTTCAGCGGCCTGTAAATAGTAATTGCTACAATAAATTTCTACAGTGATTTGCTACATTAACCTGCTACGGTACTCCACCAAAAACACTCCCGAATCCACACTTTTCATCTAGGTAACATAAATGGGCACATGTCTATGCCATAGATCGCGTCGCTTCTTCAATAAAAGATAACATTTATGAAGACCTTGCTATCATTGCACAAGTCAGAAAACGCAAAAGTGCGATAAGTGCTTATGTGATAAGAATACGAAGTGTTCTTTCCTTATGATGAGCATTACTTTTATCGGGTTTAATGCTAATATGTGTGTATTTATATTACTTTTAAGCAGATAGGGTTGTGAGGCCGAATATTAGAGAAAAAAGCTAATGTGGATCGTAAATGCACCATTTGGAGGAAATTTTGAGAAGGTTCAAACGCGAAGACATAAGTCGGGTTCGAAATGCGAGAATGTGTGCCAACCTCCTCGTATTCAACTTAGCACAACGATTTGGAGGGGCACAAGGGCAGTCACATTCAAGCATTCCGGCTTGTGCATGTATAGCAAGATCTCCACCAACACATCCATTATTGAAGAACCAAAGCGATCTACGACGTAAACATGTGCCCGTGTACGTTATCTCGAGGAAAACATGGATTCGGGAGTGTTTCAGATGGCACTGTAGCAAAACATTGCAGTAGGTACTATTTACAGCCGGCCGAAGAAAGATGAAAATAGAGAATCCACACGGGCATGTGGAAGTTCTGCACGCCCGTGAGAAAAATCCACAGGGGCACCCACATGGGCATGTGGATTCCCGATTCTAGCCCTATTTAAGGCCGATTTCAGCCCCGATTTCAGGATCTTTTTTTCCATCTTTTCCCCAACTTGAGAGAGGGCGGCGGCTAGGGTTTTGAGAGGTATTGGCTAGGGATTGGGAGAGGTTCTACAGCTCCAACATCACGCTCCATTTGGAAGAAGGTTAGTGGGAGAGCTTTCGTCAGCACTGATCCGGCGAGGTATATCCTAGGCCTGACAAAGGGACCCTTGGACAAGTAGAGGACTCTCCACAAGACCATCACCACGACTATCAAGGGGGTTTTCTATGGATTCTTTGCTTTTACTTTTGATTTCATCGATTGTAATTAACTCCATGGAGAGCTAAACCCCCTAGTGGGTACTTGGGTATTTGTGAACCCTGGGATGTATTCATTTCATTGAACCTCTTTATTGTGCTTTCAATTAATTGATTTTTTATTTGAGTTCCAATCTTGAATGCTTGATGGTTTTAATACTCCCTTAGACTGACACTAAGGTTGAGAGTTCTTGTTGGTAACCCTTGTGAGTGAGTGACAAACCACGAGTTAGACATAGATTGGAAAGGGTTGAGAGGGTGAGTCGAGAGGTAGCAGAGCGTCCCCTTTCCCCTCCACTGTGATTTATTCTACCTCCATTTCCTCAAGTTCTTTGGGGTTATAGTAGAGTGAATGGACTAAAGGATGACCTTCCGCTGGAGCTTAGTTGCGGGTGCAACGGAGTGAAGTGTTGAACTGATTTTACCACCTAGGACTTAATTATGGCTAGGTACCTTCCACCTGGACCAAAGGGTTAGGTCTACATCTAGGAAGAGGATTTATCAATTGGAATCCCTAGAACTCATTGCAATTCTATACGAGTGCGAGGTTGAGAGGTTATTTAATTTCTCCTCCGGGACATGTATAGAGATAGGCATGGTTGACCTTAGATTTGGAACTATGTATTTAAGAATCTCCAAGACTCATTATTGCATCAGTTAGAAAGTATAATAAAGGGTTCTTGCACTTGAAACGATTGTCCTAGACGGAACAATATCTGGGTACCCCATTTATATCGATTGCCTTACCTTCTCCTTTACTTATGCTCTCTTTCTTATTCTTTTACTTTTGTTATTTCACATCTTGTCACACATATCACTATTCATTTTTCACTTAGTTAAGAAACTATTTAAGTGTTTTTATTCTCTACTCCCTGTGGATACGATACCCACTAATCTGGGATTTTATTAATTCGACAAACCCGTGCACTTGCAAGACATACGCAAGGGTCATTATAAATGTGACTGCCTTTGTGCCACTCCAAACCATGTAGTTTCTTGAGTGCATGAAGGTTGGCACACATTCACGTATCTTCAAGTACAACTTGTGTCTTCAGGTTTGTTCACTCCAAGATTCCATCAACAAAGTGCAATCATAATCTACTTTGGCTTACTTCCTCTATATTTGGCTCCACAACCCTACATCCACACAAGTAACACAAATACACATATACAACGCCCCTTGCGCATGTTCCGCAAGTGTATGGGTTTGTCAAAGTAATAAAATCCCAAATGAGTGGGGTATCATATCCACATTGAGTAGGGAATAAAAACACTTAAATTGTTTCTTAACTAAGTGAAAAATAAATAGTGATATGTGTGACAAGATGTGAAATAACAAAAATAAAAGAACAAGAAAGAGAGCACAAGTAAAGAAGAAGGTAAGGCAATCGATATAAATGGGGTACCCGGATATTGTTCTGCCTAGGACAATCGTTTCAAGTGCAAGAACCCTTTATTATACTTTCTAACTGATGCAATAATGAGTCATGGAGATCCTTAAATACATAGTTCCAAATCTAAGGTCAACCATGCCTAACTCTATACATGTCTCGGAGGAGAAATTAAATAACCTCTCAACCTCACACTCATATAGAATTGCAATGAGTTCTAGGGATTCCAATTGATAAATCCTCTTCCTAGATATAGACCTAACCCTTTGGTCCAGGTGGAAGGTCCCTAGCCACAATTAAGCCCTAGGTCCTAAAATCACTTCAATACTTCACTCCGTTGCACCCGCAAATAAGCCCCAACGGAAGGTCATCGTTTAACCCATTCACTCTATTATGACCACAAAGAACTTGAGGAAATGGAGGTAGAATAAATCACACTGGAGGGGAAAGGGGTGCTCCGCTACCCCTCGACTCACCCTCTCAACCCTCTCCAATCTATCTTTGTGCAATTCTTGTGGTGTGTCACTTACTCACAAGGGTTACCAACAAGAACTCTCAAACTTAGTGTCACTCTAAGGAGCATTCATACAATCAAGCATTCAATATTGGAACTCAAATAAAACATCAATTAATTGAAAGTACAATAAAGAGATTCAATGAAATGAGTATATCCTATGGTTCACAAATACCCAAGTACCCACTAGGGGGTTTAGCTCTCCATGGAGCTAATTACAATCAATGAAATCAAATGTAAAAGCAAAGAATCCATAGAAAACCCCTCAATAGTCATGGCGATGGTCTTGTAGAGAGTCCTCTACTTGTCCAAGGGTCCCTTTGTCTGTCCTAAGATATACCTCGCCGGATCGGTGCCGACGAAAGCTCTCCCACTAACCTTCTTCCAAATGGAGCACGATGTTGGAGCCATAGAACCTCTCCCAATCCCTAGCCAATACCTCTCTATTTTCATCCTTCTTTGGCCGGCTGTGAACAGTACCTGCTACAGTGTTTTGCTACTGTGTTTGTTGCATTGCCCTGCTACAATACCGGCCTGAAACACTCCCGACTCCATGCTTTCATCGAGATAACGTAAACGGGCACGTGTTTAAGTCGTAGATCATTTTGTTTCTTCAATAATGGACATGTTGATGGAAATCTTACTATACATGCACAAGCCGTAACGCTTGAATGTGACTGCCCTTGTGCCCATCCAAATCGTTGTGCTAACTTGAATATGAGGAGTTTGGCACACATTCCCGCATTTCGAACCCGACTTATGTCTTCGCGTTTGAACCTTCTCAAGATTTCCTCCAACTGGTGCATTTACGATCCACATTGGCTTCTTTCTCTAATATTCGGCCTCACAACCCTATCTGCATGAAAGTAACATAAATACACACATATTAGCGTTAAAACCCGATAAAAATAATGCTCATAATAAGGAAATAATACTTCGTATTCTTATTACACAAGCACTTATCAGTACCTCTTGCTGCAGCATCAAGTACTTACTTTGTGCTTGGGTTCAACCCACTATAGAAATTCTAACTGATCATCCACTCGGGATACCCATGTTGAGGACAGTTCTACATGAGCTCCTTGAACCTATCCCATGTCTCAAAAAGAGACTCCAATTCCATTTGAACAAAAGAGGATATTTCATTCCTAAGCTCCGCTGATTTTTCCGGAGAAAAATATCGAGCAAGAAAAGCTTCTACCATCTCCTCCCATGTAGTGATCGATACTCTATGTAATGAATATAGCCATTGCTTTACTCTAACTTTCAAGGAAAATGGGAAGGCTCTCAACTTGAAAGCATCATCCACAACACTATTGATCTTGAGCATGTCGCACAACTCCAAGAAGTTCTCTATGTGATTGTTTGGATCCTCATCGGCCAAACCATTAAACTGTACTGACTACTGTAACATCTGTATGAAGCCTGGCTTGAGCTCAAAATTTTGATCTGTAATCGATGGTTGCACAATACTAGACTGCTTACCAAGAACTGGGGGCTTGGCATAATCTGAGAGTGTCCTCTACTACTCATTTTGTTCTGCCATATTATCAGACCCTTCACCTTCTATCTCAGCTTGATTAGTCTATTCTTGCACAGGTTCTTTTCCCCTTCTATGAATTTAACAAATGCCCTTTTGCATATGTACCGCAAGTGCATGGGTTTGTCGAAGAAATAATATGTTGGTGAGTGGGCAGTCAAATCTAGAAGGAATGTTGATTAGAAACACAAAGATTGCTATTTAATTAGAATGAAGATAAATCGATAATGATGTAAATAAGAATTAATGCAAATAGAAATAAGAAAAGAAGAAGGAGGCGCAAATAAAAGATAGGAGAGATTGTCGACGATAAATGGGGCACCCAGACATTGCTCATCCTAGGACTCTTGTTTCAAGTGAAAGACCAATCATTATGTTCCCTAACTAATGCTTAATGAGGCATGGAGATCCTTAAACACACAATCCCAAAACATAAGGTCAACCATGACTAGCCATGCACTATACCCCGGTGGATAAATCTCTTAATCTCGACACCTCACACTGTGCTAGGTTGCTTTATGCTCTAGGGATTCCAACTGATAAACCATATTCCCTAAAATAGATCTAATCCTTTGGTTAAAGCGAAAGATCCCTAGTCACAATTAAGCCACAAATACCAAGGATTACTTCAACGCTTCACTCTATTGCTTGCGTAACTAAGCCCAACGGAGTTCGTCTCTTAGCACTTCACTCTATTGAGACCGCAAAGAACTCTTGGAACATGGAGGTAGGATAAATCATGCTGGAAGGGAAAGAGGATGATCCTCTACCTCTCGACTCACCCTCTCAACCCTCTCCAATCTAGTATTGTCTAACCCTCATGGTGTGACACTCATCCACAAGGATTACCAAAATGGATTCTCAACCCTAGTGTCAGTCTAAGGGAAAATCAACTCAATAAGCATTCAAGATTGGAGCTCAATTAAAACACCAATTAAAGAAAGCATAATAAAAGGTCAAAGAAACAACATCATCCTAGGGTTTACAAGTCCAACTACCCACTAGGGGTTTAGCTCTCCATGGGGCAAAATACAATTAATAATGAAATCGAAAGTAAAAATATGCAATCCATCAATAAAACCCCCTTGGTTTACAAGTCCAACTACCCACTAGATCGTGTCTCATCTTCAAATAAAAGCACATTTGATGACAATCTTGCTAGCTTTGCATAAATCGGAACACATGAGTGTGACTGTCTTTGTGCCCGTCCAATTTGCATATTTTCTTGAACATAACGAAGGTTGGCACACACTCACATGTCTTTGAGAACAACTTGTGTCTTCGCGTTTGTTCACTCCAAGATTTCATCAACTAAGTGCACTCGCAATCTACTTTGGCTTCTTTCTTCTATACTTGTCTCCACAACCCTACATGCACAGAAGAACACAAATACACATGTATTACAGAGAGAATCTGAAAAAGTAATGCTCATCATATGAAAAGAATACTTCGTATTACGAATACACAAGCACTTATCAAAATTCCTCGTCCAATGTCCGGATCTCCTTCAACCAATATCGAAGGGTTTCCTTGGGTCATAACCTGGAGCTAAAACCAAAGAAAGGAAAGCAAATCAGAATGATGGAAGAATAAGAAAGTGTAAACTTGAACAATTGATGAATAGCTAAAATAGCAAAGTGCAAAGTGTTTCCAAAATACCTATTCCCTGGCAAATGCACCAAATATTTGACACACCCCTTGCGAGTGCGTACTGTAAATACACGGGCTGTTGAAGTAATAAAGTACCCTGGTGAGGGGGTAATCGTATCCACAGGAAATAGTGATCAGAAACAGAAGAATTGTTATTTAACTATGGTGAAGATGATTAAAGTGGTGTGAACAATGTTGATGTAAATAGAAATAAAAAGAACAAGAAGGAGATGCAATAAAATGATAGGAGAGGCAATCGATAGAAAGTGGGGCACCAAGACATTGTTCACCCTAGGACTATTGCTTCAAGTGAAAGACCGATTATTATATCTCCTAACTGGTGTTTAATAAGTTATGGAAATCCTTAAACACAAGGTCCCAAACCTAAGGTCAACCGTGACTGACCCTATACTATTCCCCGATGAAAAAGAATGCTCTCGAAGCCTCACATTGTACAAGGTTGCAAAATGCTCTAGGGACCCCAAGTGATAAACCCTATTCCCTAATATAGATCTAACCCTTTGGTCCAGGCGAAATACCCTTAGTCACAATTAAGCCCTAATACTAAGGATTACTTCAACGCTTCACTCTGTTGCCTGCGCAACTAAGACCTAGCGGAGTTCCTCTCTTAGTACTTCACTCTATTATGACCGCAAATAACTCTTGGAATACGGAGGTAGGATGAATCACACCGGAAGGGAAAAGGGACATTCTGCTACCTTTTGACTCACCCTCTCAACCCTCTCCAATCTAGGTTTGTCTAACCCTCATGGTGTCTCACTTATCCACAAAGATTAATAAGATGGATTCTCAAACCTAGTGTCACTCTAAAGGAAAATGACTTCAACAAGCATTCAAGAATGGAACTCAATTAGAACATCAATTAAAGAAAACATAATGAAACGTCAATAAAACAACATCATTCTAAGGTTTACAAGTCAAAGCACCCACTAGGGGTTTAGCTCTCCATGGAGCAAGATACAATCAATAATGAAATTGAAAGTAAAAACATACAATCCATAAGTAAATACCCCTTGTAGTCCGTATCGATGGTCTTATGGAGTAGCCTCATCTTTTCCAAAGGTTCCTTTGTCAAGCTTAGTGCACACCTCGACAAATCTATGCCAACAAAAGCATCCCCAATAACTATCTTCCGAAGGAAAATGGTGTTGAAGGCCATAAAACCACTCCAAAAACCTTGCCAAAGCCTTTCCAAACCCTAGCCGAGAGCACCTCCAAAGTTGGGGAGAAGATGGGAAAAATATTTTTTAAAACGGCTGAAATCATGACATAAATAGGGCTGGAATTGGGCATCCACACGGGCATGTGGAATTTACACACACCAGTGTGAATCTCCAGAAAATGTGTTTTCTACAATCTATGAACAGTAATTGCTACAGTGATTTAGTGTAATAAACTGTTGTAGCACTTCACTAGAATGCTCCTGAATCCACAGTTTTCATCGAGGCCACATGAATGGGAACATATCCATGCGGTAGATCGCGTTGCGTCTTCAATAACAATCACATTGACGAAGATCTTGCTAGCCTTACACAAGTCAGAACACGAGCATGTGACTGCCTTTGTGCCCCTCCACACCATGTATTTGCTTGAGCAAAATGGAGGTTGGCACACATTCACGTGTCTTTGAGCACAACTTGTGTCTTCACGTTTGTTCACTCCAAGATTTCATCATCAAGGTGCATCCACGATCTACTTTTGGCTCCTTTCTTCCACTATTGTCTCCACAACCCTATATGCACCAAAGAACACAAATACACATATATGAGTGATAAAATCTGAGAAAAGTAATGCTCAATGTAAGAAAATAATATTTCATATTACTAGTACACAAGCACTTATCACAACTATATTTAAAATGGAAATGACAGGTCTCACTTTCATGAACCTCCTTGATCGAGAGAAATAGTTGCGTCGAGCTAGTTTTGTTAAACAAGCACTTCTTGGGAGGCAACCCAAGTATCGTATTTTTAGTTTGTTGTTTTGGGTTTTGTCTTTTGTTGTTTTCCTAATTTTAGCTATGTATTCGTTAAATTTCTAAGTGTGTTCTTGATAATGTTTGGATATCTCTGCGTGTTTTGGCATTATATTAATTTAATGATTTTTTTGTGGCAACTCGAGAAAGTATTGTGTTTTATTGTGGGAACCAGAGAAGAACTAAGCCCTAGTGTATTTCACGCTGAGCACGGGCAGAGAACACCGGTGCTCAAGCCGTGATTTTTTCTATTTAGATCTTCTAAAGCATTCCAGGCTGAGCACGGACAGAGCACGATCGTTCTTTCCAGTGAATACGGTCTCTAAGCTCCTTGCACGACCGTGCTTCATTGCTTGGAGGCTTCCAACCTTTTCTGGGTATAATCACATCAAGGAAGCACTGGGTAGTACGACCGTGCTTCCCCCACTAGTTTTTCCTACTCTGTACACGCGGTGAGCACGACCGTGCTTCGAGCGTGCTTCAGCACGGCCATTCACTTTCTCTTATTTCCATTAAAACCCCAGTCGCTGGCATTCATTTCGCTTCACCGTTCACTCATTTTCTAATCCCCTCTTTTTGTGCATCTAAGTTCTTTTGAGTTTGTAAGGAGCCTACCCCCACCACTAATATGACACCTATCTTCCATACATGTGTGCATCAGGAGAGATACATGCGTCTTTCTCAACGGTGATTTGGTGAATCAAGAGAGATAGACTGGGAAGTATTATGAGATGTCGGAATGGAGCAGGAGGATGCTCAGTGCAGAGGCATGGAGATAGCTCTTTCTCATCACCAACAACATTTTTGAGCGGTTGATGCTCGAAGTGTTAGCAACTTTTGAGTTGTCCCATGAGCTTCCTCCGCGCCAATACAATTCATTTCCACGTGTTCAGCACTTTACACAGGATGAGTTTGATTGAGTTTTTCTTTTGGCTAGGACCCTATGATGCGGAGTTCACTGAAAATCCTGCATAAGATTTTTTGTTGATATCACGGCCGAGTGGAGAGTCTCAGGAGGATGCATGGCAGAGAGTCAGCACTAACCCAATCTATGACCTTTGTTAGTCTAAAGCCACAATCCTCCAACCCCCAGTTCTTCAGTATATCCACTTCATCCTTAGCCACACTCTGACAGGTCATGGAGATAGCACTGGCATTATTATTCATTGTGACTTTAACTTTCTGCTATCCATGCTCGAGGATTCTAGCTGCACTTGGGGTATGAGGTGGCCGTCTCTATTGCCCATTAGGGGACCGACCCTTGGATTGGTTCTCTCTTTGTTGGCCGGTACATTACAAGACTTATCAAGGAGATGGCCATCCTCGAGGGGATGGACCATATGCGAGTGGTAGAGGGAGTTGGCCCTATGTCCCTCGAGATCTTAAGGTCGATGGGGATGATGCAGTGAACTCACACTGCTATAGGGGTTGAGTACCATGTATGAAGATCTACGGATACTGTTCTTGCTGCTACACCTAGCTCACCTCCTGCCCCTGCTACTCGTTCGAGGTCATCTCCATCTCCCCATACTTCCTTTAGCCACGCTGGGCATGGTACTTGTTCTATCTCAGCATTCAGGTAGCTACAAAAGAGTGTTGTTCGAATAGTTGAGCATCTTAGTATCTGCCTCTCACCTGAGCCAATCTCCCCTGCACGACCTTCTTGCCAAGTGGGGGTTGACACCGCTGATCCGGGGGAGGATGATGCTTCTTCTTCTTCATCTGATGCAGATTCATTCATATAGAGTGCCCCATTTTGATTCATGTAGCTATTGTTGTTTATATTTTTCTATTTCTTGGACTTGTATTTTCTTGTTATTCTATTGGACTTATTTGGTTCATTTAACAAAGGGAGTCCCCTACTAAACTGACATTTTGGTTTGTTTACTTTATGCATTTACTTTCCATATTTTTATTTCTTGTTTATTTTATTTTGTTTCAAATTTTGAGCTTCACTTGTATGCCTCTTATCTAATCTCAGGGATCGCAAGGTTGAATGGATGTCGGAAAGCACATTTAGAGGGGCAACATAACTCTCAGTGTTCAAGAAAGTTTGATAAACTCCCCTTAATTCATTGTGTTCTCAATTTTTTATTTCATTGCATATATTTGTACATTGAGGACAATTCACTATTCAAGTGTGGGGGAGGGTTTACTTGTATTCTTTTTGTAATGAGTGCTTAACTAAGGATGATCTATGATCAGTGCTGATAGAAATTCTTAAACCTAGGGGATCACGGGTGAGTTAGTTATTTATTTGGAGCTAAATTGTAGACTCGCTCTTACTTTGAAAACCTAGGTCCTTTTCACTTTGCCCTAAGTGTGGAGCCACTTGCTTTTGGTTGAAAACATGTATTTTAAAGACCGTAGTTTCTTTATTTTGTTCTTGTGTTAAATAAAAAAAAAATGGAAAGTCGGATTCTTCTTGGAATGCCCTAGAGGTTGTTTTAAAAATTTGTGTAAAAAGATGGTAGAAAGAACTATCACCTTAGAAAAGTGAAAGCCTATTTTGAGTAGTCAAATTTTGGGCATTACAAGTGTACATTTGATGACCTACCCAGAGAAAAGGCTATCTCTAGGATGTATGAAGCTACTAACCACTGTGTTTGGTCAAATTAAGGTCTAATTTTATTAGAATGATTCCTAAAGAGTATGAGGCACTCAATTTAGGCTTTGCACACACATAAGGTCATTGAAGTAAGAGTGTAGTATTTTATTTGAGTATTCTTAATTCTTCTTCTAACCCCCATTGATCCCTCAATGCTTAAGAATTTTCTATTCTCTTGAGATCAGAAGTGATGCACTCATCTTTCCTTTTGTTGAGCAATGTGAGATTGCCTGAGGACAAGCAATGATTCAAGTGTGGGGGTATTTGATGAGTGCAACTTATATCATGTTTGACATACTCCCAATTCATAGTTTTCTTGTCTTTTAGTACTTTTTGGTTATATGCGATGCTATTTTGGGTATGTTTGTTTATGGTGCAGGATTTTAAGGTCCAAAGCAAATAAGAGTGAAATCATGGACAAAATCAACTAAAGAAGACAATTTTTCCAAGTATCCAAGCCAAGCACGGTCAGATCACGGTTGTGATCTGTCCCTGTGATTATTGCTGACCAAGCATGGGGGTGCTTCCAAGGGAAACATAATCGGAGCACAGTTGTGCTCCCTCCCCATGATTATCACTGAACTGGAGTCCCAACTGTTCACAAGGAAAGCATAGTTTTGATGCTCCTTGCACGGGCTTGCTCAAGCTGGGCACGGGCAGAACATGACCGTGCTCTCCCCGTGATTTTCTCTAGATGACACTTAGCTAATTCACTCATAAGCCCCAAGAAGAGCACGGTCTCAGCATGACCGTGCTCTGACCGTGTTAAGCCCGAGAAGTCCTTTTTATCTCCCAGATCTAGGGTTTAATTGACATCTTTGGTTCAGAGGTTTTCTTCTCCACTTGGACAGTATTAAGGAGGAGGATGATCAGCCTTAACCATACCCTTTAAGGGGATCAAGGTCGAGATGAAGGCACTAGAGAAATGGAGGTAGCTTATCCATGAAATTCTTGAAGCACAACTAAGGAGATTTTGTAAAAGGGGGGGTCATGATTTCTCACCTTAGTGCATTCATTTCTTCTTCTCAGTTGTATGAATTTATGAGGGGCTAACCATTCCACAATGCCCCAGAATGTTGAACTATGAGGCTTAGTGTACTTTAAATTACTTGGTTTTAATGTCTACGGAGTTACGATGCGTTCTTGTGTTAATTCATGTGTTGCATAACTTGCCATGGCTAATTTGCATAGTTGTTTGTGTAAAACTTGGCGTGTGTATTACCATAGTTGTGATTACCTTGTGTAGTTGCAAAACTTACCGTGTATGAAACCCATAGTTACACTTGCAAAACTTAGCATATTTGAGAGCCATAGATGCAACATTGCTTTTGAGCACCATCAAGAACCTTAGGATATGCCTGGTAGACATTAGAAGCAAGTCAGTACACTAAAAGCACATAAGGATTGTCCCAGGGCATTGCTCTCTTATTATTAAAAACTCCATCCTAGTCTGCTTGATAGTTCACCCTTTATCCTTTTATCTTGTTTAGTTAATCTTCCTGCCAACCATTTCTTGACCTTCTAGAGATTAGTAGAGCAATTAGTACTAGAAGTCCAGTTCTTGTAGTTCGACAATCCTACCCCTCACGGGCACCACTATATTACTTGTTATGATTCGTACACTTGCAGAGAGTGCATTACTAATCACCTACAAAATTTTGAATTTATTAGACTTGTATCCTAAGATATGTTCTTGTTAATAGATCAATCTCAGATGTAAATGGTGTGTAGGACTTTAAGAGTAAATGGTCTTTTTCATGACTCTAGGATCAATTTTGGCCAAAGTTCAAAATATATACAATATTTGTTATGATCTTAGCTACATATCTATAAAATACATCTGTAATTAGATGTGTATTTTGGAGATATTCATGATTTTGTAAGATCAGCCTGAAGTATAAATGTGCTAAAATCTGGTGAGATTTAGATTGATGCTATAATTTGATTAAAGCTAAGAATATGATGGAACTTGGTCACATTGCATCTTGTTGAGTCTAAATTTATTTGAAATAGAAATTATGAGGTTTGGCAAGTTTAAGTACTGCTATAATAGGAAAAGTCCCCAGGGGTTAATGTATGTTTGTCCATAGCCTTTGCTTTTTTGGTAAGTTAATGCCTTGAAATTTTTGTCGAGAAATTTCTTATAATTTGATAATTTTCTTTGTAGTTTTCTTGAAACTAAGAAGAGGCTCGGATTGATATGATATTTTAGTATGTTCAGTTGTAGTGCCTTTAGTGAATAATGGTTGATCTAGAGATTGTTCCTGTACTTGGTAAGGTAAGATAAGTCTTATTGTTGTAGAGCATTTATCATGATTATGTAAAGGCTCATGCAAAAAGTGAATTAAAATGAATTCCTATAGTAATTGATATTCACCTTCAAATTATTTGATTTGAGGAATAAAATTAAGAAAATTTAAGGTTTGTGAATAGTTGGTGATTGCTAAGGTAATAATAATTCTATTGCATTGTTGATGTTGATAAAGCAAAGGATATTTACTAACCACTATTTCTGTTATGGTTTTGATGCTACTTGAGGAAGCTATTGTAAACTTGTGTAAGTTAGACAAATGGTCTTTTACTTCTGTCTTAGTGTGGCTTTTGAAAAATGGGTTTGCCTAGTCTTTGGCATTTAGATTTTAATCACAAGAAAATTGATTGTTCTAATATTGTTTTAGACTTGAGTATATGTACAATCTGATGTTATCCCTCATTTTTCTGAGATGCTTGATGGTTGTAAAATTTGGTCTTTAATGCTCATGTTAGGTGTCTTTGAGTAGGTGACATGGATTTTAGTTGATGAAGAATAAATTGGGATTTTATTGATTTCAAAACTTGGTTGGTTTAGTCATCATACTCATGGGATGCTACATGCATGGGTTTCTAAATGAGTTTTCATGGATCGCCATAGTGTTAATGAATTTGTAGTTTAAGTCCTCCTTGAGAGCGGATGACAAGTAACATGATAATATAAGCTTAGATTGATGATATATAAAGGATGTCCAAGGGCATTGAATTATAAGCTATGTTTGATATAAGTTGGTGCCAAACCCGGGATTGGTTTATTGTCAGTTAGTTGTGACCCTCATCCATAGAGCATTCCCATAGACAAGTTCTATGTGATACCATTTGTCTTTGAATCTTATCGGCTAGTCCAATGATACTCGAACTTTAACATGGTTTGAATCTTACTAAAAGCTTGCTTTAACTGATCAAGTTTGAATTTAGAGGACTAAAATCTTTTAAAGGGGGGAGATTATGGATCCCACTCCCTGATTAGATCCTAACCGTTAGTTATAATCTTAAATTTGTGAATATTGTAAATGTGTGTGCTTAAATCTTCATATTTAGTTTAAAATATATTTTTAAACCACGGATATGTATATTTCCTAACACCCAAGTCCTATTGATTTTGTCTTATCTCACCACGAGATCATGATTGTCACAACCTTCCATAGGGGTATCATTGACTTGACATGAAGTGCCAGACCAAACAACACTCCCTTTCCGACTTGCACCCTAGTGCTATTGGCGGTGAGGATTCGAAAAGTTGTGTTAGAGGGTTCATCCACAAACTTGTCTACATGTAAGATTTCGAGCTTTATGCGAGGTTTTAATTATTGTTTTTGATGCTTTATTGGCTCTGTGAGGTTTCTTGCCTTTTTAAACACTAGAAATTGTTCGTATTTCATTATTTATCTTGAAACCTTAGAATATTCCCTTGTGTTTCTAGTGCTTGTTCCCAATTTGTAGCTTAAAAGAATTTTGTTTCTCTTTTGATGTGTGCACCTAATTATACTCTTAGGATCATTGACCATTATGTTTATATAGATTTAATCACATATCAAAGATAAGGTTTTGCATGATACAGTTGATGTAATGTGATGTGTGGTTGATTGGCATACAATATTTCACCATGCGAGAGGAATTATTAGTTGATTCTATTTGATAAGTTTCAGATTTTTGTTTTTGATAATAACAAAAACCCTTTTCAATTTTAGGGGTCTTAAAGGCAGAATTTGGAGGAGAGTAAAATAAGAAAATTTTATAGATTGATGTTAGCTAATTACATGCAAATTTTCAGATTATATGTATCTGTAGTATATGAGATATGATTCTATTAGTAAACTTATCAGATGGGATTTCTGTGCAGAATCTGAAGATTGATGAGCATTTTTTTATGGTCATGGAGATTGGATTGGATAAGGTAAAAAAGAGGAATGTTGTTCCCTATTAAGTTATATGATTCTCAGTAAAATACAATTAGTTTTGGTATTGTAGATTTAGAGGTATGTGTGCTTGAAGTGGGTATGTTTGAATTAGAAGTCTGTAAAAATAGCTCGAGATTCAATTGAATGGTATAAATTTAGTCGTACTCTAAACAATGTGGATTTCGGATATGTTATAATCTTAGCTATCTACTCTTGTCAAAATGTTGAATTTTGTGATTTGGAAAAGTGTATGTAAAGTTTTGAGGGATTTAGTCCTTAATGGTCATGATGGAATTGTTCATATGCCTTATAGAGAGGGTAATTACTATTGTAACCTCTCAAGAATCAATAGTTGAGAGTGTAGAATAATAACTTCACCATTTTACATTTATTTATGAAATCTAATATTATAATACTATCACTTATTAGCCTCTTAACCTCTATAGCATCATCGGATATTATTAGTGAAACTAATGGGATTTCTTCCCAAATATTAGACATGCCAAAAACCTTGATTTGGTGTAGAAATTGGAAGTTCTCGCATTAATCATGTAAGTAACATCATATATAAATCTGTATATAAGTATACATGAAATTTCTAATTTTTTTTGCAATTATGTACATAATTCTTTAATTATTTTATTAAAAAAATATTCATATAATATTTAATTGGTGTTGATTTTGGTGCCTGTTATTGTTTATTATTTTTTGAAATTATTAACTCATTCTTTCATTGAAATGCCAACTTCCACATTTTGATTATATTTGTTAATCTTTGAACTATTATTTTTGTAATTGTTTTTAATATAATTGGGTTATTTTTACTATAAAGAAATGGGATCATGGGTAGTTTGTTTGTTTGCTCGACAAATTATTCAGCAAATCATGTTGTGTCTGAAATTCTAGTATTTGTTTAGTTTTTGAAAAATAAAGTTGTTTTGACATAAATACATTAAGTCTCTAATTAACTATGCACTAACCTTATCACTAGTGGTTAAACACCAACCATGTTGACATGAAACTCTGATAAAAGACTATAGTTTCCCACTATGCCATCGGTGAAGGAACAACAGTTTTTGATAATCTGGCTCAAGTCACCAAGTGTAAGCAAATGAGCTCTGAAAATCTGACTCAAGTCACTGTGTTTAAACAGATGACCTTAAATATTTTGTTTTGGCCATAGTAAATTGGAAGACATATATTTTTTAATATCTTATAATTTGTATTTCGTCGAATCAATCTGATTTCTTGAACTATGTTTTGTAAACATTATTATGTTTTATTATTCATTCATGATTTTGAATCTATGGAAACCCTATATGACCCCATATTTTCAGTGGGGTTTTTACTGGATTGACAGCTCGTAATTTGGTTGTTGAATTTTTCAAATCAAAAGTATAATATCTTAGCGGAAGTGAACAAGTAGCAGACTTGTCCTTGGTCTAGTTTAAGGTCAAATTTTTGTCTGTATTGTAAACTCTGAGCTTGTATCTAGTAAACTTTTTATATCTCAAATTTTCACTTTTGGAATTTACAGCTCTGTGAGATCGTTTGTTCTATTTTGAGATAGGTTATGAGGCCTTGCATGCTGATTGTGCTATACACTATGGATGTGCGGTGTTTTGTCTGCACACTAGGATCGGCAAGCCGAGTTTGGAGGGTGATAAATTAGTTGAGTGGGATCAAAACATATATCGCTAAAAATGTATGCCAGCTCCAATAAATTTATAAAAGATTTGCCATTAAAATTACCATGCCCAATTGAGGAGGATCTTTTGTGTTTTACTAGTATATTTGCAAATGTTTCTTTCTCTTTACCTTTTCTCTGTAAAAATTTATAAACATAGAAAATCAAATAATTTTTTAAATCAAAATGTAAACACATAAGAATAAATAGTTGGTTAAAAGACTTCCCTAAAGATGGCTTATATGGTGGATGACCAAAACTTTAAGGGCAAATTGTATTTTTCATTCATATATTTTTAAAAAAATTATTGCCTTTTATTTTTATTTTTTGAAATGAGTTGCCAAGCAAACAAGCAATCCATGCGTTGGATGCCTTACAATCTCAAAAGATATTATTATCTTATAAGATATTGTATTATCTTAAAAGATATTATCTATAATCTTACATAATATATACTTCCTCTTAAAGTTATCCCCTAAAAATCTCCCCTTCCAAGTTGATTTGTGTGAGGACATTTGTCCATCCCTTATTTGTTGGGTTATTTTTTTTTACCTAAATGAGTTTAGAGTAATAAAACCAAAGCATCATAATCAATGGTTGATCTTTATCTCCTCTATCATTAATACCTCCGTTGGCCCACTTTAACATCATTTTCGCTTTTTCCATTATTAGTCACTAGACCGATGAGAAGGCGCCAACTATAATATTTATGAACATCCGCAAGTGAGCTTACTGGTTCTTTATAGTGGGCGATAATGTGTCTGTCCAGATCATTTAATGGTTTACGAAGAAAGTAACATCAGACCATATTGAACATCCATTCAATCACGGCCACCCACTTTGCGATTACATGATTCGCTTTCTAAAGTGGCCCACACCAGTTCTCCTGCTCCTGTGACTGATCAATATGCTGTTACTTTAGCTCTCCATCGCCCCTCTCTCCGAAACCCTAATTCTAAATCCCCAAATCCCAAACTTTCCCTCTCCTCCCTCACCTCCACCTTTCCCTCTCTTTTTCCCTCTCGCCCTCTCCACAGCCCTCTCACCCAAACCCAAACACAAAATTCCAAAATTTCTGATCCTAATATCACTTCCAATCTTATTTCCATCCTCTCTCTAATCTACCATAAATCATCAGACTATCACTTCATCTACAAGGACGTGAGGAAGCCATCACGCAGTGGCAGATTACCACTCCTG
Organism: Dioscorea cayenensis subsp. rotundata; assembly: GCF_009730915.1. Classification (NCBI taxonomy): domain Eukaryota; kingdom Viridiplantae; phylum Streptophyta; class Magnoliopsida; order Dioscoreales; family Dioscoreaceae; genus Dioscorea; species Dioscorea cayenensis. Next base: position 12,982,948 of record NC_052481.1, on the reverse strand, counting down.
CTCTTTCTGCTCCTACTCCTCCTTCAATGGTGAAGTAAGCTCAAGGCTACTCTCTAGATCTCTCTCTCAATCCACCCATGGAGTGGCTTTTAGTGTTTTTAGTTATTTTTTTCTCCTTATTGGCCGCAGCCTTGGTAGCCAAGAGCGACGATGGGTTCTACTCGCTTCCTCAATCAATCATCAATTCAAGCTCAAGGCCCCTCCACTAGAAAGTCACCAACCGAACCCTCTCGCCTTCCCACCTCCAAGGGAACACTTTGAATAGATACTATCAAGAGAGAGATGGATTCCTATTATTTTCTTTGGATTAGGATTGATAGAAAAATATGGAGTTAAAGAAATTGAACAAAATAAAATGGCTTAGTTGATGAAATTTTTACTTTTGTTTTTAATTTTCCATGTTTTTTTTTCTAAGTCCAAATGTAATATTGATGGTTAGGTTTTTTTTTTTCTCAATCTGAATCTTGATGGATGTTTGCTTATAATGCTCGCTAGATTTGCCTAGCTTCACGCATAGTGTGTACAAAAGAGATTATGTTGTGATAAAACCAGAAAGCCATTGTTCAGTCCTTTGCCCGATTGGTAAGCACAATCTTCGATTAAAATTTTTTCGCTTTACGATTCTGAATCTGAATGGAATTCTTATTTACCAGGAAAAGTGATACCTTCAAAGAATCTTCAAATTCTTTTTCAGTTCATTTGCATACATGTATTTTTAAATAAAGTTTTTTTTGTAGGATTAATACACTACTAAGAGCTTATTTGATCATGCCAGTGATGAGCGCTTACTTTGTTATGTACCTGGAAAAGATGGAAGGTAAGCAAATATGATACTCAAGCTTATCCATTCTTGGTTTGGGCTTAATTTGTCCCATACTCCTTTTTTCTAGTTTTTTGTAAAAGTTTTTTTTTTTAATGAGAGATTGGAACCGCACCACTTTCTGTTGGAGGCCATGACGAGATCGGAGCAGGAGAAGGAAGTCTCATAACAAGTTTGTTTGATAAAAATTTGATTTTATTATATCTTGATGTTATTATATTTTATTACTCATGCATGTACACTACATGATTTTATGATCTAAAATTATTGATATTCTTTGGTGATATAGTTAGTTAAATAAATATTTTTAGCATATAAATTATTGATATTCCAAAAAACAAAAAAAAAACATTAACCACATTTAGTTAAGATAAAGATTTTATTGATACTCTTTGGTGATAAAATTAGTTAAATAAATTTTTTTAACATATAAATTAATACTACCTTCTTCTTTTTCAAAGAATCTTAAAAATTGATAACTTGAATTTTTCCAAGATATATTTTCTTTATATATTATTTCCCAGTTTATATATATATATATGGTGGGATCCTCTTACATGGAAGTATTATAAAGCCTTGACTGATTTGATGTTTAATTGTAATATTTTTTTTTAATAGGACCCACTTGAATGAAAACATGAGCCACAATCGATGACTTTTTTATGTTGAAATCGTATTTAATTTGTTGCAAGTAGATGTACAGCAATCTTGACTTTCATATGTAATATAGATTTTCAATGATTTGCTTTTGACTTTTTTACAGTTTATACAAGAAACAAAGTAAAAATAAAAAATAAATAAATAAAACCTTTTTGTCTATGTGTTTATATAGAGAAAGAAAATTCACATAATGGTTTTGGAATTATTGTGTGAATATTTTGAAAGAAGGATGGAGTTGTATTTATGCCATGATTTGTGGAGGTGGCCTAAAGGACAAATGAGTGAAAGAAGAAGAAGGTATTGAATGGTGGAGTGATCTCTTTCCTATGACTCTTCATTATTGGAGACCTACTATGTTTTACATCTCATATCAATCACATGGCTCTCATTATATATGTTTAAAGTTACTCAGGTTCTTGGTTTTTGTTTATTTGGCTGTTCAATGAATTAATATGATGATATTAATAAAAAGAAAATTATCATTTGGTCTAGTTTGGTTATGTTTGTAGTATATAAAATAGAACATGGATTAAGTTATAGGTCACTTTTCACTAATCAGAATTTTTATTATAATAAAAAGCTATGTTACTAAAGAAATAGTTTTTTTATTAAATTAGATAAAATACTACTACATCAAAAGAAAAAAAAAAGTACAAACGATCATAAAAAATAAAATTAAAATAAATTTTTGATGGGGAAGGATATATACACATGGGATGGTGCTAAATCACAATTAAGCCTATATTTTTAAAATGAAACAATAAAACACAAAAAGGAATTAAACGTAATGAAATAACCAAAAAAAATATTAAAAAAATAGTTGTAAAACTTTGAGGGACTATCCAGTAATAAACTATAATTTTAAAAAAGAACACAAGGCCGGCAGTGAAATTGATGTTAGTATAGTATGTGTGAATAGTTTAGTCCCACATCGGTTAAAGAGAAGAACGGGCATATATTTATATAATACAAGATAATAAAGAAATTAAATAATTGAATTTGAGAAAAGTGCAAGTAGGCCCTCCAATATATATATATATATTTATATTTATATATATATTTATTATTATAATTATATATTCATTTATTTAATCTATGAATGGGCACTTGGGCACTGGGCATCTTGGGTTGAATTAAGATTTATTATTATTATTATTTTTAACGAAGAGATGCCGCTTGTTTTTCTCCAGAGATTCAACCGTTGTTCACACCTCTTCACCTTCTTTAAATATAGAAAAAGTTCTCAAAGAAGATCATTACTTTTTACGCAAAGTTTGATCTTGGGATTTTTGTTGTATCCCGAGGGAATTGTTGCAAAACCAGTGCAGTCGGGAGGGCGATAAATTCCTAAAAGACAGTGTTCTACACGCCTCAAAATCCACTAAATTCTTCTTCAATCTCTGCTTTCTCTAACAATTTTTAGGAATTTATATACTGTTTGTTTTTACAATGGAGAAACACCCCGAAACTTCCTTCAAGGTGATGAACCAAAGATTTCATGAAGCTTGATCGCTTTTGATGGCACCAATTATACTCGTTGGAAGGACAAAATGATGTTCTTTCTCAACGCTTTGAAGATTTGAGTGCGTGCTTGATCCAAGTCCGCGGAAGTTCCAGGTTGCTACTCCCGATGAATCTGCGAAGCTAAGGAAGAGCGTGTCAGCGTCAAGAGGATGAGGCTGGCGTGTCGTGGTCACATTCGAACACTCTTTCGGACACTGCTCCCAGTATGATCTCTTCACTACGTTCAATCACCAAGAGAAATCTGGAAAGCTTTGGAATTCAAGTACAACATCGAGAAACAAGGAGCGGATAAGTTCATTATTATGAAATTCTTTGAGTTTACCATGTTCGATCATGTTTCTGTATTAGATCAAGTGCATGAACTACAAATCCTAGTCTCTAAATTGAAGGACTTGAATATTGAAGTCAATGATGCATTACAAGTTGGGGCTGTCATAGCCAAACTTCCTCCAAGTTGGAATGATTACGAAAAGAAATTGTTACATTCTTACGAAAGTTTCTCTCTAGAACAACCCGCACAAGCATCTCGAGATTGAAGAAGAAACTAGAATTCGAGATGGAAAGAGATTTGGAAAAGAATCGACTCAATGTGAATTTCATTGATGTGAACAAGTCCAGCAGATTTGGAAAGAAGAGAAAAATTCGTGGATGTCAATTCAAACACGTGACAATATTGGTTCCAAAAAGAACAAGACATGTTTTCATTGCAAGAAGAAAGGGCATTTCAAGAAGGAGTGCAGGTTTTGGAATAAAATGAAGAAGGATCATGTTGTTCTCCGGTTCAAACAACAAAGTTAGCATTGTTGAAGAACAAGTAAAAAGACCTTGTGGCTATGGTTTTCAGATTCTAGTATCTCTATGATAGCGAGGTTAATATGGCTGCGTTTTCAAACACCAATGGTCGGTGGTATGATTACGAGCAACCATTCACATTTGTAATGATAAGAATCGAGCTCAAGGACTACGAGATTGCTCGCTGATGGACATGAAGTGTTAATGGGCAATCATAATGTCAGTAAAAGTTCATGGAAAAGGGACTATAGAGATTTTCTTCACTTGAGAAAGAAACTCACTTTGGTCAATGTTCTCCATGTTCCCGAGGTTAGGAAAAATTTGGTGTCTGGAAATTTGCTATGTAAGGGAGGATTTAAGACATGTATTAGAAAGCTGATAACCTTGTCCTCTCAAAGAATGGGATCTTTGTTGGAAAAGGATATGCTTGTGATGGAATGTTTAAACTTTTAGAACTCCAAATATTAATAATACTCTGAGAAAGTTTACTCATTATATGATTGATTCATCAATTACTTTATGGCATTCACGTTTAGCACATGTTAATTTTAAATTACTAAAGTTTATGGCAAAAACATGGATATATATCTTATGTAAAAAAAGTGATCATGATAAATGTGAAATTTGTATTCAAGCAAAAATGACTAAGTTACCTTTTCCAAGAATAGAAAGAAATTTTGAATTGTTACAAATTATACATTCTGATATATGTGAGTTAAATGGACATTTGACTAGAGGGAGGAGATAGGTACTTTTGCCACTTTTATTGATGACTACTCTAAATACACTCATGTCTATCTTATGAAACATAAAGATGAAGTCTTTGATAAATTTAAATTATTTAAAAGCTAATGTTGAAAAATCGGAAAGAAAAACGAATTAAAAATCTTTAGAACCGATAGAGGTGGAGAATATTTTTCCAAGCAAATTTAATTCCTTTTGTGAACAACATGGAATAATTCATCGAAGAAGTGCACCCTACACTCCACAACGGAATGGATTGGCTGAAAGAAAGAATAGAACCCTTGTTGATATGGTAAATGCAATGTTGCTAAGTGCTAAATTATCTCATTCTCTTTGGGGAGAAGCATTATTAAGTGCTTGTCATGTGCATAATAGAATTCCCTCAAAAGTGACAAAGACATCTCCATATGAATTATGGAATGGCAGAAAACCAAATTTAAGTTATTTTCGTGTATGGGGTTGTCTAGCATTTTATAGAGTAACAGATCCTAAAAGGACTAAATTAGGGCCACGAGCTATAAAGAGTGTTTTTATAGGGTATGCTGAAAATTCTAAAGCCTATAGATTATTAGACTTAGAATCTAATGTCATTGTGGAATCCAGAGATGTTCAATTTATTGAAAATAAATTTCGTTATAATTCCACAAGTGAGTCAACTCCTAATACATTAGATAATCATAACAAGAAAATTAAAAGAACTAGCACAGTCGAAGAAGTTGAACCAAGGAAAAGTCAAAGAACTAGAAAAGAAAAGAACCTTCATCCTGATTTTATTTCTTCTCAAGCTTTAGTCTTTTTAGTCGAAGGTACAAGAACTGAAATAACAAATAAAATTCCTATTTTATTAAATATAGAAGAAGATCAAATCCTAAAACTTATAAAGAAGCTCTTGCTTCAAGAGACTCGGCATTTTGGAAAGAATCTATCAATGATGAAAATGGATTCTATTATGTCTAGTGGAACATGGGTTTTGGTTGATCCACCCCCTGGTTGTAAGCCAATTGGTTGCAAATGTGTATTCAAAATTAAAGATGGAAATATTTTTAAATCGAGATTAGTGGCAAAAGGGCTTAAAAAAAAGGAAGGAATTGATTATTTTGACATATATGCTCCTGTTGCTAGAATTACTTCTATCAGAGTGTTATTTGCATTAGCATCTATTTATAATTTACAAGTTCATCAAATGGATGTTAAGACAGCATTTTTAAATGGTGAGATTAATGAAGAGGTATATATGAAACAACCTGAAGGTTTTATTCTACCAGGAAATGAACAGAAAGTGTGCAAACTAACAAAATCCTTGTATGGACTAAAACAAGCACCAAAGCAGTGGCATGAGAAGTTTGATTCTGTAATTCTACAATATGGTTTTAAGCATAATAGTGCTGATAGATGCATTTATTCTAAGTTCACTAATAATTCTGGTATAATACTATGTTTCTATGTTGATGATATGCTAATCATTAGTACTAACATGGAAGGAATAAATGACATTAAGGCATATCTATCTTCAAATTTTCAAATGAAAGATTTAGGTGAGGTAGATACAATCTTAGGTGTCCAAGTTAAAAGACATAGTGGGGTTTTTGCACTCTGTCAATACCATTACATTGTGAAAGTGTTAATTAAGTTTAATCATTTGAATATTAAAGAAGCAAATACTCCTTATGATGTTTCCATTAATTTGACTGAAAATCCTGAAAGAGCAATAGCTCAACTAGAATATGCTAGTGCTATAGGGAGTCTTATGTATTCTATGCATTGTACTAGACCTGATATAGCTTTTGCAGTTTGTAAATTATCACGATTTACTAAAAATCCAGGTGTGTTACATTGGAATGCAATAAAAAGAGTTTTAGGATACCTTAAGAGGACAAAAAACCTGGGCTTATTCTATGATAGTTTTCCCGTTGTATTAGAGGGATACTCTGATGCTAGTTGGATAAGAAGTACTAGTGACAAAATGTCAACTAGTGGATGGATTTTTACATTAGGAGGCGGAGCTGTCTCCTGGGCATCAAAGAAGCAAACATGTATAAAACACTCCACAATGGAGTCTGAATCTATTGCCTTAACAGCAGCAGGCAAGGAAGGAGAGTGGTTGAGAAACTGGTTATTAGACATAAAGTTGTGGCCACAACCAATGCCAGCCGTTTCTTTGCACTGTGATAGTCAAGCAACTATGTCAAGAGCGCTCAATAAAATATATAATGGTAAGTCAAGACATATAGGTCTAAGGCATGAATTTGTAAGACAATTGATAACTGATGGTACTATTACCATAACTTATGTGAGATCTTGCAAGAATCTACCAGATCCATTAACTAAAGCTCTACCAAGAGATTTAGTACGAAATACTGCTGCTGAGATGGGTCTACGACCTTTCAGCTAAACTTATCATTAATAGGAACCCAACTTTTACTTTAGTATTACCACTGATTTAGAAGTTTAAAGGGTAATAACAAGTTAGTGATAAGTGTTTTGAGTACTAGGTTTTGCTGATTAGCAAATTAGTACCATGGTCATTCATAGGGTGAGTGTAGTAATTAAACACTCTTAATGAAGCAAAACTTCACCTATATAAAATTGAGAAGTGGTGCCGCTTCTATCAAAGTTATGTAAACTTTGTAAAATTTTATGAAGTCAGGATGGAGCACATGGCCTTAATACTGCTGTTTTTTCATTTGATTGAGAACTTATGTTTTGAATGTCATTACTAGCGAAACATGTGTGACAATTCCGATTTGGCAGATAGAATCACAGTTTAAACTTCAGTCACTTGTGATTTTGCTAAATTCTTGAATTACTTACACTGCATAAAGGTTTAAAACGAAAGTTACCTTTATAAATGCATTTAGCTATAATATGACTATATCAATTTCACACATACTAAGTGGGGGATTGTTAGTATAGTATGTGTGAATAGTTTAGTCCCACATCGGTTAAAGAGAAGAACGGGCATATATTTATATAATACAAGATAATAAAGAAATTAAATAATTGAATTTGAGAAAAGTGCAACTAGGCCCTCCAATATATATATATATATATATTTATTATTATAATTATATATTTATTTATTTAATCTATGAATGGGCACTTGGGCATCTTGGGTTGAATTAAGATTTATTATTATTATTATTTTTTAACGAAGAGATGCTAGTTGTTTTCTCTAACAGAAAAAAAAAATTCAACCGTTGTTCACACCTCTTCACCTTCTTTAAATATAGAAAAGTTCTCAAAGAAGATCATTACTTTTCTGCAAAGTTTGATCTTGGGATTTTGTTGTATCCTGAGGGAATTGTTGCAAAATCTGGTGCAGACCTGAGGGCGATAAATTCCTAAAAGACAGTGTTCTACACGCCTCAAAATCCACTAAATTCTTCTTCAATCTCTCGCTTTTCTAACAATTTTTAGGAATTTATATACATCGTTTGTTTTTACAATGGAGAAACACCACGAAACTTCCTTCAAGGTGATGAACCAAGATTTCATGAAGCTTGATCGCTTTTGATGGCACCAATTATACTCGTTGGAAGGACAAAATGATGTTCTTTCTCACTGCTTTGAAGATTTGGTACGTGCTTGATCCAAGTCTGCCAGAAGTTCCAGTTGCTATTCCTGATGAATCTGCAGAAGCTAAGGAAGAACGTGTCAAGCGTCAAGAGGATGAGTTGTTGTGTCGTGGTCACATTCGAACACTCTTTCGGACTCGTCTCGTATGATCTCTTCACTCGTTCAATCACCAAGAGAAATCTGGAAAGCTTTAGAATTCAAGTACAACACTGAGAAACAAGGAGCAGATAAGTTCATTATTATGAAATTCTTTGAGTTTACCATGTTCGATCATGTTTCTGTATTAGATCAAGTGCATGAACTACAAATCCTAGTCTCTAAATTGAAGGACTTGAATATTGAAGTCAATGAAGCATTACAAGTTGGGGCTGTCATAGCCAAACTTCCTCCAAGTTGGAATGATTACAGAAAGAAATTGTTACATTCTTCTGAAAGTTTCTCTCTAGAACAACTGCACAAGCATCTCAGGATTGAAGAAGAAACTAGAATTCGAGATGGAAAGAGATTTGGAAAAGAATCTGACTCCAATGTGAATTTCATTGATGTGAACAAGTCCAACAGATTTGGAAAGAAGAGAAAATTCGTGGATGTCAATTCAAACACAGACAATATTGGTTCCAAAAAGAACAAGACATGTTTTCATTGCAAGAAGAAAGGGCATTTCAAGAAGGAGTGCAGGTTTTGGAAGAAAATGAAGAAGGATCATGTTGTTGCTGGTTCAAACAGCAAAGTTAGCATTGTTGAAGAACAAGTAAAAGACCTTGTGGCTATGGTTTCGGATTTACAGATCTCTATGATAGCAGAAGTTAATATGGCTGCGTTTTCAAACACCAATGGTCGGGTGGTATGATTCCGGAGCAACCATTCACATTTGTAATGATAAGAATCGGGTTCAAGGACTACGAGATTGCTGGCGATGGACATGAAGTGTTAATGGGCAATCATAATGTCTGTTAAAGTTCATGGAAAAAGGGACTATAGAGATTTTCTTCACTTGAGAAAGAAACTCACTTTGGTCAATGTTCTCCATGTTCTCGAAGTTAGGAAAAAAATTTGGTGTCCGGAAATTTGCTATGTAAGGGAGGATTTAAGACCAGTATTAGAAGTCGATAACCTTGTCCTCTCAAAGAATGGGATCTTTGTTGGGAAAGGATATGCTTGTGATGGAATGTTTAAACTTTCTGTAACTCCAAATATTAATAATACTGAGAAAGTTTCTGCTTATATGATTGATTCATCAATTACTTTATGGCATTCACGTTTAGCACATGTTAATTTTAAATTACTAAAGTTTATGGCAAAACATGGATATATATCTTATGTAAAAAGTGATCATGATAAATGTGAAATTTGTATTCAAGCAAAAATGACTAAGTTACCTTTTCCAAGAATAGAAAGAAATTCTGAATTGTTACAAATTATACATTCTGATATATGTGAGTTAAATGGACATTTGACTAGAGGAGGGAATAGGTACTTTGCCACTTTTATTGATGACTACTCTAAATACACTCATGTCTATCTTATGAAACATAAAGATGAAGTCTTTGATAAATTTAAATTATTTAAAAGCTAATGTTGAAAAATCGGAAAGAAAAAAAGCGAATTAAAAATCTTTAGAAGTGATAGAGGTGGAGAATATTTTCCAACGTAATTTAATTCCTTTTGTGAACAACATGGAATAATTCATCGCAGAAGTGCACCCTACACTCCACAACAGAATGGATTGGCTGAAAGAAAGAATAGAACCCTTGTTGATATGGTAAATGCAATGTTGCTAAGTGCTAAATTATCTCATTCTCTTTGGGGAGAAGCATTATTAAGTGCTTGTCATGTGCATAATAGAATTCCCTCAAAAGTGACAAAGACATCTCCATATGAATTATGGAATGGCGGAAAAACCAAATTTAAGTTATTTTCGTGTATGGGGTTGTCTAGCATTTTATAGAGTAACAGATCCTAAAAGGACTAAATTAGGGCCACGAGCTATAAAGAGTGTTTTTATAGGGTATCTCTGAAAATTCTAAAGCCTATAGATTATTAGACTTAGAATCTAATGTCATTGTGGAATCCAGAGATGTTCAATTTATTGAAAATAAATTTCGTTATAATTCCACAAGTGAGTCAACTCCTAATACATTAGATAATCATAACAAGAAAATTAAAAGAACTAGCACAGTCGAAGAAGTTGAACCAAGGAAAAGTCAAAGAACTAGAAAAGAAAAGAACCTTCATCCTGATTTTATTTCTTCTCAAGCTTTAGTCTTTTTAGTCGAAGGTACAAGAACTGAAATAACAAATAAAATTTCTATTTTATTAAATATAGAAGAAGATCAAACTCCTAAAACTTATAAAGAAGCTCTTGCTTCAAGAGACTCGGCATTTTGGAAAGAATCTATCAATGATGAAAATGGATTCTATTATGTCTAGTGGAACATGGGTTTTGGTTGATCCACCCCCTGGTTGTAAGCCAATTGGTTGCAAATGTGTATTCAAAATTAAAGATGGAAATATTTTTAAATCGAGATTAGTGGCAAAAAGGGCTTAAAAAGGAAGGAATTGATTATTTTGACATATATGCTCCGTTTGCTAGAATTACTTCTATCGAGTGTTATTTGCATTAGCATCTATTTATAATTTACAAGTTCATCAAATGGATGTTAAGACAGCATTTTTTTAAATGGTGAGATTAATGAAGAGGTATATATGAAACAACTCGAAGGTTTTTATTCTACCGAGAAATGAGCAGAAAGTGTGCAAACTAACAAAATCCTTGTATGGACTAAAACAAGCACCAAAGCGATGGCATGAGAAGTTTGATTCTAGTAATTCTACAATATGGTTTTTAAGCATAATAGTGCTGATAGATGCATTTATTCTAAGTTCACTAATAATTCTGGTATAATACTATGTTTCTATGTTGATGATATGCTAATCATTAGTACTAACATGGAAGGAATAAATGACATTAAGGCATATCTATCTTCAAATTTTTCAAATGAAAGATTTAGGTGAGGTAGATACAATCTTAGGGTGTCCAAGTTAAAAAGACATAGTGGGGTTTTTGCACTCTGTCAATACCATTACATTGTGAAAGTGTTAATTAAGTTTAATCATTTGAATATTAAAGAAGCAAATACTCCTTATGATGTTTCCATTAATTTGATCGAAAATCCCTGAAAGAGCAATAGCTCAACTAGAATATGCTAGTGCTATAGGGAGTCTTATGTATTCTATGCATTGTACTAGACCTGATATAGCTTTTGCAGTTTGTAAATTATCACGATTTACTAAAAAAATCCGGGTGTGTTACATTGGAATGCAATAAAAAGAGTTTTAGGATACCTTAAGAGGACAAAAAACCTGGGCTTATTCTATGATAGTTTTCCCGTTGTATTAGAGGGATACTCTGATGCTAGTTGGATAAGAAGTACTAGTGACAAAATGTCAACTAGTGGATGGATTTTTACATTAGGAGGCGGAGCTGTCTCCTGGGCATCAAAGAAGCAAACATGTATAACACACTCCACAATGGAGTCTGAATCTATTGCCTTAGCAGCAGCAGGCAAGGAAGGAGAGTGGTTGAGAAACTGGTTATTAGACATAAAGTTGTGGCCACAACCAATGCCAGCCGTTTCTTTGCACTGTGATAATCAAGCAACTATGTCAAGAGCGCTCAATAAAATATATAATGGTAAGTCAAGACATATAGGTCTAAGGCATGAATTGTTAAGACAATTGATAACTGATGGTACTATTACCATAACTTATGTGAGATCTTGCAAGAATCTACCAGATCCATTAACTAAAGCTCTACCAAGAGATTTAGTACGAAATCTTCTACTTTGAGATGGGTCTACGACCTTTCACTAAACTTATCATTAATAGGAACCCAACTTTTTACTTTAGTATTACCACCGATTTAGAAGTTTAAAGGGTAATAACAAGTTAGTGATAAGTGTTTTTGAGTACTAGGTTTTCTTGATTAGCAAATTAGTACCATGGTCATTCAGAGGGTGAGTGTAGTAATTAAACACTCTTAATGAAGCAAAAACTTCACCTATATAAAATTGAGAAGTGGTGCCGCTTCTATCAAAGTTATGTAAACTTTGTAAAATTTTATGAAGTCAGGATAGAGCACATGGCCTTAATAGTGCTGTTTTTTCATTTGATTGAGAACTTATGTTTTGAATGTCATTACTAGCGAAACATGTGTGACAATTCCGATTTGGCAGATAGAATCACAGTTTAAACTTCAGTCACTTGTGATTTTGCTAAATTCTTGAATTATTTACACTGCATAAAGGTTTAAAACGAAAGTTACCTTTATAAATGCATTTAGCTATAATATGACTATATCAATTTCACACATACTAATTGGGGGATTGTTAGTATAGTATGTGTGAATAGTTTAGTCCCACATCGGTTAAAGAGAAGAACGGGCATATATTTATATAATACAAGATAATAAAGAAATTAAATAATTGAATTTGAGAAAAGTGCAAGTAGGCCCTCCAATATATATATATATATATATATATATATATATATATATATATATATTTATTATTATAATTATATATTTATTTATTTAATCTATGAATGGGCACTTGGGCATCTTGGGTTGAATTAAGATTTATTATTATTATTATTTTTTAACGAAGAGATGCCAGGGTTGTTTTTCTCTAACGAGATTCAACCGTTGTTCACACCTCTTCACCTTCTTTAAATATAGAAAAGTTCTCAAAGAAGATCATTACTTTTTACGCAAAAGTTTGATCTTGGGATTTTGTTGTATCCTCGAGGGAATTGTTGCAAAACACAGTGCGGACTGAGGGCGATAAATTCCTAAAAAGACGGTGTTCTACACGCCTCAAAAATCCAATAAATTCTTCTTCAATCTCGCTTTCTCTAACAATTTTTTTAGGAATTTATATCATTTGTTTGTTTTTATAATGGAGAAACACCCTGAAACTTCCTTCAAGGTGATGAACCAAGATTTCATGAAGCTTGATCGTTTTGATGGCACCAACTATACTCGTTGGAAGGACAAGATGATGTTCTTTCTCACTGCTTTGAAGATTTGGTACGTGCTTGATCCAAGTCTGCCGGAAGTTCCGATTGCTACTCCCCGATGAATCTGCGAAGCTAAGGAAGAGCGTGTCAAGCGTCGAGAGGATGAGTTCGTCGTGTCGTGGTCACATTCGAACACTCTTTCGGGATCTGTCGTATGATCTTTTCATACTGTTCAATCACCAAGAGAAATCTGGAAAGCTTTGGAATTCAAGTACAACAACGAGAAACAAGGGAGCGGATAAGTTCATTATTATGAAATTCTTTGAGTTTACCATGTTCGATCATGTTTTACGTATTAGATCAAGTGCATGAACTACAAATCCTAGTCTCTAAATTGAAGGACTTGAATATTGAAGTCAATGAAGCATTACAAGTTAGGGTACATCATAGCCAAACTTCCTCCAAGTTGGAATGATTACGAGAAAGAAATTGTTACATTCTTCGAAAGTTTCTCTCTAGAACAATCGCACAAGCATCTCAGAATTGAAGAAGAAACTAGAATTCGAGATGGAAAGAGATTTGGAAAAGAATCTGACTCCAATGTGAATTTCATTGATGTGAACAAGTCCAACAGATTTGGAAAGAAGAGAAAATTCGTGGATGTCAATTCAAACACAGACAATATTGGTTCCAAAAAGAACAAGACATGTTTTCATTGCAAGAAGAAAGGGCATTTCAAGAAGGAGCGCAGGTTTTGGAAAAAAATGAAGAAGGATCATGTTGTTGCTGGTTCAAACAACAAAGTTAGCATTGTTGAAGAACAAGTAAAAGACCTTGTGGCTATGGTTTCAGATTTACAGATCTCTATGATAGCAGAAGTTAATATGGCTGCGTTTTCAAACACCAATGGCTGGTGGTATGATTCTGGAGCAACCATTCACATTTGTAATGATAAGAATCAGTTCAAGGACTACGAGATTGCTGCTGATGGACATGAAGTGTTAATGGGCAATCATAATGCTGTTAAAGTTCATGGAAAAGGGACTATAGAGATTTTCTTCACTTCAGGAAAGAAACTCACTTTGGTCAATGTTCTCCATGTTCCTGAAGTTAGAAAAAATTTGGTGTCTGGAAATTTGCTATGTAAGGGAGGATTTAAGACTGTATTAGAAGCTGATAACCTTGTCCTCTCAAAGAATGGGATCTTTGTTGGGAAAGGATATGCTTGTGATGGAATGTTTAAACTTTCTGTAACTCCAAATATTAATAATACTGAGAAAGTTTCTGCTTATATGATTGATTCATCAATTACTTTATGGCATTCACGTTTAGCACATGTTAATTTTAAATTACTAAAGTTTATGGCAAAACATGGATATATATCTTATGTAAAAAGTGATCATGATAAATGTGAAATTTGTATTCAAGCAAAAATGACTAAGTTACCTTTTCCAAGAATAGAAAGAAATTCTGAATTGTTACAAATTATACATTCTGATATATGTGAGTTAAATGGACATTTGACTAGAGGAGGGAATAGGTACTTTGCCACTTTTATTGATGACTACTCTAAATATTCCATTTATGATTAATTTAAATATTACATATATATAACATCAGCAAACATAAATCTTATATTAATTACTATAAGTTCATTAATCAACCAATTAATAAGATTAATATTTTTAAAATAATTTTAAAAATATAAATATAAATTAATTTATGTTATAATAAATTCATTTAAGAGAGGAAAAACATGAGAGATAAACAAATACAAAATTTTGTATTACAATTAAATAGAGATTAAAAAAATATATAGAGCTTTGTATGCACACGCATCTATATATTGGATATTTTTTAAAGCAACAAAATTAAGAGGCCTCTTTTTGTTTCATCAATAAAATATTAAAACAATTTTCCTTTCTATAAGACATTTTATTAAATAAATTAATTATGTTCTTTAATTATGTTCTTTGAGAGAATATATTAAGATAATTTTATTTGGTTTTTAGATAATCTAGTAATACAAGTATATAGAAATAATGATTAAAAAAAATCTTCTGTATATTCAAAATTTCACAATATCATTTCTTGCACAAAAAGATAACAAAAAATGAAAATATTTCTTATAATTCCTACGCTTTTGGAAATGAATATATGAAAAATACCATGATTAGCAATAATACTTAAAAAAAATAAAACAAATTGAAAATAATTAGAAATAGAATATGGTTGGTATTGAATATTTAATTATTATGTTTTAGAAGATTTGAAATAATATTTTTCCCACATAATTTTGTCTTAAAAATACAAAAACAATAAGAAAATTTAGAATTTGAGAATATTCTTCCCATATTGAAAATGATTTTAAAAATTTATATTATTAATGTCAGTACACCTTTTTGATATATTGAACCCGCAACGTTAGCGCGGGTCTTTACACTAATTCATATGAATCTTGAAAAATACTGGCCTATCCCCTTTGGACAATGACACATGGAGCTACTCTTTCTATATATTAGACCTTGAGTTTCCTCTGAAATCTTATAACAATACACAAATATGGAACATAAATTATGGTTTTGTGTGATTATTATAGGGTTTCCTCTCATTGTCTTTGACAATGGACTAGTCCTGGCAACCATGCGAAAGGTATCATTCGACCTAGATTTTTTTTGGACTTTTTTTCAACTTATTGAATTATTTCTAGAATTTCATAAACATGTGAGCTTTGGGCGCCATTCGAATCCACACATTTCCAATTCCAAATCTCATTGATAGAAGGCTTTTTTGGGCTCAAATTGAAGGGGAGAGGAATGTAGATCTCAAGGGATTCATCGTTGGGATCCAACGAGCTTCTTCACTTTCATCATTAGTCGGAAAATAGAGAGATTCATTATTTGCATTTATTGTTTTAATATTGATTTTGTAATTTCCTTTTATTTATGTTGAACTAAACTCCCAAGTCCACTAGGCACCTGTGAACCTTAGCTAGAAAAGTCTGTATGGAGTGATTGATTTCTTTATTAATGCATATTGGCTTCTTACTTGAGTTAAATCTATACTGCTTCGTGTTTAATCTACAATGGATGGATTCCATAGGTTAATTTTGAATTGTATGTGTAGAAAATTTTACATGTACTAGGTCATTTATAGATTAGAGAGGGATACATTGTATCTTCAAGTTAAAGGTTATGAGCATTGATAGGCTCACGCATTAGGGTTTTACCCTTGATTTGAGATTCCTTGTGCCCATTACAATCACAGAGGTATCCAAGAGATAGAACACGTATGGGATTAGGGTTATTCACCGAAGGTTTTGGGGTAGCCAATCTTAGAATCTCGTGGTCTAAGCTTACCAATAGCTATCTTATCTTTATGTCATCCTTGCATCATTAGTACTCACGAGGGAATCTGTGGTATTTTGGTTTTCCTTCTTGTGTGGAGTGGTGTATTTCGGTCTTTTCTTATATGCTGATTCGATGTTATAGTTGAATTCTTCTAGTATATAGTTCAATGCCTCTTGCCAAGCTCTTTTGGAGAGTGTTTTTTGGAGTTTTAGAGGTGGACGGGTTGTGTATAGGTCGCACAGAGTGTGTGTAGGCTCTGCACAGGTCGCTCAACCCCACCTAGGGATTGTGCACCCTCCTGTGCTGCCACACAGGAGGCTGCACACCCCACAACCTGGACTGTGTAGCCTGATGTGTAGGCCACACACTAGGCCGCACATCCCAGGCTGGGAGGTGCGCGGCCTCTTGTGTGGGCCACACACCAGGCCATGCACACGCGTAAAGTACCTTTTTAAGCCCTTTTTAAGGTTTTTTTATTGGGTTTCTTTTCCCTAACTCTATCATCCTATCCTCCTCTCATCTTTGACCATTCTTTGGAGTTTAAAGGCTGGGTTTGGATGATTTCTTGGGCTTGATTGTAGAGCTTAAAGATCAATCCATTCTTTGCTTAAGATAAGTTCTCATTCTCTTCTTCTTTCTTCTTTTTTTGGATGAATGAAGCTAGGGTCCGTTTGTGAGTTTAAATTGGAGCTTGATCGTTGTTCTTCTTCTTGTGTATTGTTGGTGGATCTTGAGAGGAGTGCTTTCATTGATTTGTATTGCTTCAATCTAGTGGAATCCTTGAGCCTTCTTCTTCTTTGTTTTTAAAAATTACTGTAGCACTGGTGAAAATTGGTTCTTTTCCTTGTTTCTTTGGTTTAGAGCAAAGCCAAGAACCCTAGGAACTCTCTGAGAACCATGAAACCCATTTTTGAGCCAACCCTAGGTCTTGTTAGGGTTGTGTTGGTTGATAACTTAGGGTTTCGTTCTTGTCTTCTCTATTTAATTTCTTCTTGTTGTTGTGTGTGTGTGGGTTTGGTGAGTTAGGTGGTAAGGTTCGTCGTAAGTCAAGGAAACGGTGGAGAAGTGACACCACCAGGGTCTTTTCTCACCTAAGTTGTGAGTGGGTTAACTTGGTTGCACATTTATATTAAAATATTATCTAAAAATCTTTATTGCATGATTTTAAAGTCTTCATGGCTTTATCATATTACATCGATGTTTTGATAGGTTTAAAGTAATGTTGATTTGTCCTCTATACATTATGGTTATGATGAGAATGATGTTAAGCTTTTTATGTTAAATTTATAGGGAAAAACCTTGTTATGGCTTTGAGATATGTTGGTCAAGTTTAAGCATATTGGGGTATAGATAGAAATCTGTTAAATTAATGGGGATTGTTTAATGCCATGTTGATCTTAATGAGATTATTGGATATAAAGTAGATTGATCATGTATGTCTTGATGAAATATATTGTCAACTCAATAAACCAATGTATAATTATGTATCATGATGTCATTGAGGAAGAATAATGAGTATTTGTATGCTCTTAGGTAGTCTTTCATGTGGTTCGTTGTAGAATTGGTATGACATTATATGTGAATTATGGCGAATCTAATTATTTTTGTATGGTAGAATTGATAAAGTTTCGAGGTATGATGTTATGAGTAAAGTGTTTGGAGAACGAAGGTAGCTCAAGGTTATAATTAATATTAGAGATGTAGGATAGCAAATATGGATAAAGTTGAGTAAGCTTTATGAGCATGATGTGTATATTCATTACTGGTGGAAGGCTGATTAATATTGTTTAGGTGGAGATCATCTACTTGATCTGGTACTTGTTGTATTACATGAGAAGTCGTATTAATTATTGATGATGCATTCATTGAACTTGTGAGGGTTTCAATTGGGAAAATTAGTTAATCATAATTGAAGATTGATGAAAATGAAGTTAATTTGATTAATTGATGGTAAAATATGATGGAAATCATAATCCTAAAGGGCAAGGTTATCTGTGAAAAGATTTGATTGACTTCTTGATATGAAAAGGCAGGGTTAATAACTTAAATATATTTATATGTTCATTATGGTTGTCATATATGTAAATTGTGCTATTAGTAATCAGTTGTTTATGTGTTGAGTGTTAGTGAGGCGAATAACCATGTTCGTATTGTCGAATTATGTATTTTATCTTTAAAACTATGTATGATATATTACAAAAGTATACTTTTAGAGTCTATGGTCGAGACGGGTTTTCTTTATAAGATATATGTGATTGTCCTGAGCTTAGACATTGAAGTATATTTACCATAGTGATCATATGGAAATGGCAGTTATTCTAGTTATTAATTATTGCCCTGGTTATGGACTTCCTGTTGAGATATACTTGTATTACATGGTTTATATAGTGGTATCCTACTACAGTAGGCAGTCTTTGTGGCCAGCCAGTTGAGGTGGCCGGTAGACTGGCTGATCTTTGTTTGACCAATTCAAGAAAAGGTGTAGAACCTTGATTGGAAGGTCATCGGGGAGCCAAAAACGTCATACAGTGAATCGATGGGTCAACGTCAAAGGCATGAGTACCTTGACATCTTTGAATCTAGACTCGGCCATGATGAAAGTTTAGAGAGATTTTCTAGACCACTACTTGTTATGTTACAATGTGAACTTGGTATTTTAAAGAGTTTATCTTTTTCTTGCTAGTGATTTTTTGAGAAATAACCTCTTGCATATCTTTTGTATTGTTATTTTATACTATGATGAGGGGCGAAACTGAGCTATTGCTCATCAGAGGGCAGTCTCTCACAAATTTGATTTGACGATGAGTATTATGTTTTAAAGATTTTGAGACTTGCATTTTATATGTTGCTATATATATACTGAAATGTTCTAATATATGTGTATTATTGGTAAAAGCTTATGTTTATTTTTGATATATTCTTTTAGAGTTGTGCTAACTCACTCACTGAGTGTCACTAGTTTCTCGCCCTCTCCCTCCCTTCCAGGTTTTAGCTTCTAGTGGCGTTACTGCAAGGCAGAGTGCTGGTCATATCTTGCTTGTCTTTCTTCATGTTAAATCCTATGTATATTTGTTGTTGAGCATGAACTCATTGTATTGTGACTATGGATCCACTAGAGTGTTCGCTTCCTGGTGTATCTTTGTGTTCATCTTGAACTTGTAAATTCTATTAAGTATTGTTTTATCTAAGATTTATGTTAGCCATGTGGCTACTCGAGAGATGAGTGGTGAGGGGGTCCCTCCTCAAGTTGTCACTGCGGTTGTTGCGTGCTGGGCCACAGGTCGGGGCGTGACAGGATCCTTGCTCGAGGCCTACTTCATTAACAGAATCTTCATCTCAATTGAGTTTCTTGGCACATTCTTTTCATTTTTATTATAGTTTTAATTAAGATATTACTCTTTTAATTGGTAAACTAAATACTAACACAAAGAGAAAGTAATAGTACTCCTTAGGATTCTAGGAGCACAACTCTCGCACCGTCACGCACGAGAGAAGACAACGCGATTGCGGCATGGAGGGTGACATTGCTCACCCCTCCATCATATCTTCACCAAATTTATATTGATTTATTTTAGATAATTATAATGATAAGGTTTATGATTTCAATAGATTTATCTACAAACATTTTAAAAATGACAACAAAACTTATTACATTATATAAAATTATAAATTACCAAATATTTGTTAATAGAAAAATTACTTCGTTTAATGTATTTATACAATTCAAATTATAAAATGACATATACACGAACTTTTAAAACTCTACAAGTCATGATTTCAAAACAAAATAATCTATATGCCACTACATAGTGTTTAGAAGCTCATTCAATTATACCTTTATCTATATCCTTTTCACAATCTAGATTTAGATATGTATACCATTACTAGATATATTTCTTTAGTTCATATCTTCTATGGGTGTAAAAATATATTTTTTATTTTTAACTCCTAAATCTATCTTGAGGTTTTCCTTTATAATTATAAAAACTCTCTCTCTCTCTCTCGTCTCAAAAAACTGACTCCCGGTCTAAATGAACTGCCCTTAGTTAGTGCCATATTTAAGTTATTTCCTCCTTGGCTGACTAGGTTCATTTTAAATTTACCTTTTGTATTTTGAATCCAAACCTTTTGTAGAAGTCCAATTAATGGATCCCACTAACATAATTCGAGTTAAACTAATGAGATGTAATCAACTAGATATAGAAGAATTCAAAATACAGATAAACAAACAAATTACTAGATAATGGGATGATTCAAAAGTCTGAAAGCCCTTATAGCAGTTCTACATTTATGGGAAGTAATCATGCAGAAATCAAAAGGGGAATTCTAATGTTAGTTAACTTTAAATAGTTAAATCAACGGACAAAGATTGATAGTTATTTTTTACTCCATAAGAAACCTTGATAAATTTAGCTAGAGGACAAAAAAATATATTCAAAGTCTGATTATAAATTAGGATTTTGGTGAATTGAATTAAGGGTGTGTTTGGATGACATCAATGATTACCCTTGTTAGGGTAATCATTGATTACACATTCCTTCCCCCTTGTTTGGATGTTCTTTTGTGCATGTAATCATTGAGGGCTAGGGGTATTCATTACCTTCACATTCCCAATGCATAACCCTCTCTAACCAAACACAGTTTTCATTCATATCCCCTCCCCATTACCCCCATTCTCATTCCTCTCTTCATTACCCCCATTCCTATCTCTATTCCTATTCCGTCATCCAAACGCACCGTAAAAGAAGATAGCATTCCGCTGACAGCTTTTCGCACACCATTAGGTTATTATAAGTGGGTAGCAATGCCATTTGGATTTAAAAAATGTCCTTAAATCTTTAAAAGAAGAATGGATGAAATATTTAATGAATACAATATATTTATTTTTTTTGTTTTTATCAATGGAATGTTAAAAGCCTATGATCATTTTGAGCAACATGGCAAGCATTTAAAGATATTTGCCTTAAATTATTTTGGGAATGGATTACCATTTTCTATGAAAAAAATGGAAATAAAAAAAGGAAATGATAGAATTCTTAGGATTAAATATTGATTCTTGTGGATTGAATTATATAGCCATATATTAGAAAAAATAAATTCATTCTTGATGAAATAAACAAAAACAATTTCAAAGATTTTTAAGGTATCTTAACTATGTTGAAGGGTTTATAAAAAATCTTGCAAGTTATAGAAATCCACTTCAAAAGAGTCTTAAAAAGAATATAATTTTGGTTTCAGATTTAACAATAGAATCTGTCAAAAAACCTAAAGAAAGTTTAAAAATCTACATAAATTAGAATTACCTTTTGTAAGCAGATAATCTTATCTAGAAACAAATGCCTCAAAAAATTATTCGGGAGCTAAATTAGAAAAGGAAACCAAATAAAGTGGATTAATTTGTAGATATACTTCAGGGAAATTTATCGAAATAGAAAAAGTATCATATTAATGAAAATGGAGTATTAGCTATTAAAAAAGGAGTAAAAGAATTCAGTTATTTTATATTACCAAAATAGTTTCTGGTAAGAACAAACAACACATAAGAAAAAGCCTTTATATTTAATAAATTTGCTTCTACTCTAGAACATAAAATACTTATAAGATGAAAAATGTTTTCTTTTTAAAATTTAAAAGAAAACACATAAAAGGGACTAACAATTCTATTTCAGATTTTCTCAGTAGGGAATACCATGAAGGAGCAACTTTAAAAAAAAAATATTGATACATTGGGATCTCTCTTTGACAAATGGATAGAACTCTATAATACCCTAAATGAATTACAAAAACAACATAAGATATTCTTTTGATAATCTTGAAGAGATTGAATGACAAATCCAAAGTGAAAAAGAACTTGCAATAATGGAGGAGACTTGACTTCAACACCAAAGTCCTTTGAAAAGATAGCTGTTAGAGCCGGTGATTTAATTTTTAGGCCATTCTCACCAAGGCCAACTTGGATAACAGGATTTGAAGCTTCCACTTTGCTTCATCGACTACTTCTCGCATAACCTTCCTGAGTACAATCTCAGGACCGATCCTCCTCCAATGCTGGCCCTGACCTTCCCACGACGGCAACATCGGCATCAACAACAAGCACATCCTGATGCTCGTTTATCACTCCATCACTTAAGCCACCGCCTACATTAGCCGCTGCCTTAACGCTGTCACCAAATGCATTCTTCGCCTTGTCTCTGTCCTCATTTCCGGCTCTCCCACCGTTGTCTCCCATTTCTTCACAACCTCCAGCAAAAGCTTTCTCCCTCGCCGCTGTTGGGAAATCTCCTCTCCAACCTCGACTCTTGCGAGCACCCACCCTTATTGGCGGCGAAGATCTTGGTGTTTACCATGGTGTTTTCCCATATTCATCAGTGCTCGGGGCTTGATCAACCGACCAGCCGACAAGTGGTTTTCAAGAGTATTTTGCAAGGTTGTCAGACCCGGACCGCCCCGGCCGGTTCAACCGGAAAAACTGGGAACCGGCCATGTGGCCAGCCCGGGTATACCCCATTGAACCGGGTATTAAAAAACCCGGTGTTTACCCGGTGACCCGGGCGGTTCAACCGAGAACCGGTTGACCCGGCCGGGTCAATCGGGTCATAATGTTTAAAACTTTTTACAATATTTAATAATTTATTATTATTATTTCATTAGAAACCACAAAATCATGTATATTTATTAATATTAATTTTTAATTTATAATCAATAAATAGAATTACAATATATATATATATATATCATAAACATACCAACAAAAATTAACATTTAAAAATAAAATCTATTAATGTGTTATGTAAATACTTTCTAAAAATTTAATTTATTAAGAAAATTAAAGAATAAATGAGTGTAATTTTATTATAAAAATATAAAAATAAAGTATTCTAATTAAATAAAAAATATAAGAAAATTTAAAACAAAATAAAAACTCAATTGAGATATAAGAATTAGTGAATTAAATTTCTTATCTATTTTAACAAAATCAACCAATAAGCAAATAAATAAATAAATGACCCTAAGAGAAGTTCGATAATTATATATTAATATATTAAATTTATAAATATTTAAAAAATATAAAAATAAATGACATAATTAGAAAACACTATTATATATAAGGTCATTTATCAATTTAAATATCAAATTTGAGTAGTTTTTAATATTATAATTATGGGTTTAGTATTATATTTGCTCATTATTAATTATTATAATATTTTTTTTATATTTTATTATTCACCCCGGTTCAACCCCGGTTTGACCCGGTGGAACCCATTGACCCCTGATCCCTAGACTTAGCCGGGTCATTGCCCGGGCCAGGTCTGACAACCTTGGTATTTTGACAAACATCAATTCCAAAAGCATCCTGACACACATCAATTCCAAGGCCATCTTGTGACACTAATTGCCAAACATCAATTCCAACACCATTTCCAACCATTTTCAACCATTCATGTTGATTGTATTTTAAAATTTTTTAAAAATAATAAAAAAAATGCCCCACATTTCTTGCTTCAGTGGACGTCAAATTAAATGGCTCCAATTACAAAGAATGGTACACTAATGTACGTAACATTCTATTTGGATTAGAGTTACTTGGTTGTGTGGATGGTACATCCTAACCCTACAAAGACTGACTGACACTTCCAATGCATTTGCTTCATGGTTCACTGCTGATCATTGCACCATGACCCTCATTTGTCAATCCTACGATGTTGATATTCGCATAGAGATCAAACATATTTTGACTACCTGTGCTATGTAAGAGTATGTCATATGTTTAAGCAGTTCAGTTCTACTCGCCAATATGCTATTTTGTATGATCTTACTTATGTCCAACAACGGGAGTGCTCTATCCAGGAATATGTCACTGAGCTACGCTCTTTGTGGAGACAACTTAACTCTTTGCAGCCTTCCACTTGTTTGACGTGCAAGTGTTGTAAGGATTGCATTCAGTCTCGGCAGACACAAAAGACCTTTGTGCTTCTGATGTGTCTCCATCCCGACTATAAGGTTGTCTGCAGTCAATTCTTAATCCGGACCCTGTTCCATCCTTTATGATGTTGTTCACAATGTTTTGAGACTCAGCTACATGCACTCTCATCCTCTTGATTAGGTCTCACTAATACAGTCATGATCGTTACCTCTTTAGGCTCTTCACAAACCTTAGCTCCTAGTGCCTTGTTATCTTCTGGATCCTCTACTTTTTGCCGTTACTGCATGTGACCAAGACATAGGAAGACTCAATGTCTTAAGCTTCTACAATGGCAACAACAACATCCACAGCATCATTCTCCTCAGGTGATCTTCTGGTGTTTCTTTTTCACCTCATGCTGCTACAGTCAAGTTTTTGACTCCCGACAATTTTGGGGACCTTGCTACTCAGGTTGCTCACCTTACAAAACAACAACATGCCATGCAGCATGCTATATAGTCTAGTTCCTCCTCTGTTACGTCTGCTTCTTCTGGTATGTCTTCCTCATTGATTTTAGACTCTGGTCATATGACTACGGATACCACTAACCTAGTTCATCTTTCTAACACTCAACCATTCTCTAGTGTTCGTTTTGCTGATGGAAGTCTTCTTCCTGTCACGCAATTCGGTCACCTCCAATCTCCATCATTTACTATTCCTATAGTTCACCATGATTTTGCTTTAGCTTCTAAACTTATTTCTATTAGTCTGCTCACAAATCATGGTTTGACTATTAATTTTTCTTCTCTTGATTGTTCAGTGCAGGATCATCTTATATGTCTAAGGATTGGGACCGGGCATAGAGTTGGTGGGCTCTATCACCTCGAGTATCTTCACATACCTGTCTCTCCTTCTTTTTCCAGGTGTACTCCTACTATTGCTGCTTCTATTTGTTTTTTAGATCATTGGCATTCTTGCTTAGGTCATGTATCTACAAAACGCCTGAAACTGTTAACCAGTTTAGGGTGTCTTGGTTTTGTCTCTTTAGGCTCATTGTCTTCTTGTATGGGTTGTAAGCTCGCTAAACATTCAGCTTTTCCTTTTCCATCTAGTGACTCCTCTTCAGTCTGCGCTTTTGATTTGTTCATTCTGATGTCTGGGGCTCGGTTCTTTCCTTCTCTCTTGGTGGGTTCTCTTATTACATAAGCTTTATTGATAACTTTTTTAGATACACCTGGCTCTACTTTATGCCTTCTAGCTCTGAAGTATTCACCATATATTCTCAATTCACACAAATGGTTTATACTCAATTCGATAAACCTATTAAGGTTGTTCTAACTAACGAAGCCAAAGAGTATCTCTCTACATCTTTTCATGATTTATTCCCTTCTCATGGCACCCTTTCTCAACAGTCATATCCTCACACCCTCCTCAGAATGGTGTTACTGAGCGTAAGCATCAGGATATACTTGAGACCATTCATGTTCTTCTCTTCGCTTCTTTTGTTCCTTAATCATTCTAGGCTGAGGCTGTTCTCACATTCATCCATCTCATTAATATAATACCTTTCTCTACTCTTTCTGGTATTACTCCTTATGAGTATTTTTTCTCTTGTTCCCTATCTTATGGCCATCTTCACACCTTTGGCTGCATTTTTTTTTGTTCTTCTGCGCTCCATCGAACGAACTAAACATTCTCCTCATTCGGCAATGTGCATTTTTATTGGCTATAGCTCTGAACACAAAGGCTATTGCTGTTATAATCCCACCTCTCGACGTCTTCATATTTCTTTTCATATTACTTTTCTTGAAGACTTACCTTTCTTTTCCTTTCCTCCTCCGGATCTTTCATTTCTTTAGTCTTCAACTTCCTCTCCTTCTCCCCTTCCTTCCATCATTCTACCAGGCTCTCTCATTCCTAATGCATCTATTGCTCCTCCCACTATCTCCTCTGACGTTCCTTTTTCTTCTTCTACCCAATCTACCACATGTCTAAATACTTCAGGTGATCCCCACATCTCCTGAAGATGCTCCAAGTATTCCTCGTTATTACCCAGACCGTGTTCATCATCCTCTAGCTTGGTATGCCATTTCTCTCTCTTCTACCTATTCTCCATGTTTTCAAACTTTTCTTGCTACCGTTCACACTCACTATGAGTAGCAGTCATATCATGAGCCCACCTAGCATTCCCATTGGCAGCAAACTATGTCAGAGGAACTCGAGGCTCTTGAGCGAATGCATACCTGGGATCTGGTTCCTCTTCCCTCCGGTGTTACTTCGATTGGTTGTCAGTGGATCGATAGGGTCAAGACCCGAGTTGATGGCACTATTAAGTGTTTTAAAGCGTGTCTTGTTGCTCGTGGATTTACTTAGGAGTATAGCATTGATTATGAGAAAACTTTTTCTCTTGTAGCCTAGTTGACTATTGTTCATCTTCTTCTTGCCATTGCTACAGCACATCACTGGCCACTTAATCAATTGGATGTAACTAATAATGCTACTTACATGGGTATCTTGCTGAGGAGGTTTACATGGCTCCTCCTTCTTGCTTTTCTCATCCTCCTTACCATGTGTGTCATCTTTATTGGGCTGTTTATGGACACAAACATGCTCCTCACTCCTAGCTTGAGCATTTTCACAATGTGATTCTTTCTCTTGGATTCACTGAGAGCTCTCATGATTATGCCCTCTTTACTCGTCAGACCCCACATGGTCTCTCTATTCTTCTTCTTTATGTTGACGATATGGTTATTTCTAGTAATGATGTTGATACTATTATTTCTCTGAAACAATGGTTACATATCGAGTTTTTGATGAAAGATCTTGGTCCTCTCAGGTACTTTCTGGGTCTTGAGATTTCTTATTCTCATCGTGGTTATTTGGTGTCTCAACAGAAGTACATTTCTGATATTTTTTTTGTGAGATGGGATCATAGATCTTCACAATGCATCCACTCCTATTGAGTTGCATCACCGTATCTCTTCTTCTGATGGTGAGCTTTTGTTTGATCACACTCATTATTAAGCACTTGTTGGTGCTCTAATTATTTGACCATCACTCGCCCATATATTGCTTATGTTGTTCATATTCTTAGTCAGTTTGTCAGTGCTCCTCGTTCTACCCATTATGCTACATTTCTATAGGTTCTTCGTTATCTTCGTGGCACAATCATTCAATCTCTATTCTTCTCAGCCACATCATCTTTTGAGCTAACGGCTACTGTGATGCTGATTAGGGCAGGAGATTCTACTGATCAGAGATCTACCACTGATTTCTGCCTTTTCCTTGGAGATTCACTTATCTCTTGGAAAAGTAAGAAACAATCTACTGTCACTCTTTCCATTGTCGAGACTGAGTATGGTAATATGTCCTCTACCGCAAAAGAGGTTCTCTAGTTGTGTCAAATTTTAATGGATTTTGGTATCTCCATATCTGCCTCCACTCTCCTATATTGTGACAATAAGAGTGCCATCAAAATTGCTGCTAATCCTTTGTTTCATGAGCACACGAAGCATCTTGATGTCGCTCTTCACTTTGTTTATCATTATTATCTTACTGGCAATATTCGTTTTCCGTATGTTCCCTCCGCACTACAGCTTGTTGATCTTTTCACTAAGGCACATACTGTTTCTCCATTTCAGTTTTTAGGTTGTAAACTCTCGGTTTATGACCCATCATGAGTTTAAGAGAGCATGTTAAAGTTCAAGTACATACATATACATATACTTTGTACATGGTATATCTATACATACTATTTACCTCTGTATTCATACAAATTGTATCTATTTATTGAAAGCCATCCCATTCCTTACCATTCTCTAACAATAGCATTATCCTGAGGAACAAGAAAAGTGCATGAAAATTTTAAGAGAATTAGCATAACAAAGGGAATTGATTCCCAAGAATTATATCCAGACTATGAAAGAAATCAATTCTATAAAACAATCACCAAATATAATTCCAGATTTCTCTTGAATATATCAAAAAAGTCAGTTTATGCAAGTCACCGTTGCAAGCTCAAATCAGTAAGCATAAGTAAACTGATACCAGATTATTTAAATGATCACTGCCTGGCATTCTTTTCTTGATCTTTGTCTCTCCATCATCTCTTTACTGGTTCTAGCAGTTAGTTTAATTATCTCCTGCATGATTTCATAGAAGATAAAAAGTTTACATGTATATACGTTCATAGGTTCTTATATCTAGTGATGACTTTACTTCCTTAGCTTCCAATACTTCCTTTCAGAAAGTTGCAGAGAGCTTGAATACGTGTAAATGGTCAGTAATTTGATCAGTCTTCCTAGCTTTCTCTCTATAGTTTATGGTTTTTCTATAACTCAATATTTCACGTTTCTTTTCTTCATTCATAAACATTGTGAATATCAAGCTTGTGAGCAAATCCTTGGCATGGCTTTGAAGGATGGTCCATCAATGTACACAGAAAGCATTTCAATATGTGTTGGAACTAAATAAAGCATGTCGAAAGTTAGAAGCTAGATGTAATGCTGGTGCAACAGTGGTATGAATTTCATGGATTGATGGCTGTAAAATACAAAGGACATGAAAGCTATGTGCCTCTAGGTTTTTTGCTTACTGAAAATATATTTCTATATGTATGTATGTTTGCATATACATACATACATATATATATATATATATTTATGTAAACATAGTTGGTGGAGTTTGTGGAGTAAATGAAGGTGATATATTGGAGGAAATTGAACAAACATTTAGCATTCTTTGATCCGCAAATTGTTCAATTTCCTCCAATTATCACATTCAATTTACATCTAATGAAATGTTGTTCTCTGATTCCCGGTGGTTCTTTTAAATGTGAGATATTAGAGGAAACCAAACCAATTGTTTCATCGTTAGCTTGAAAACAAGCTTTGGTTCCCTCTAATTCTCACTTTCAAGACCCCTCCAAAGTCATCTATTGTTTCAGGTTTAAATTTGCTGAACAATTGAATATGAGATGTGGGAGGAAACCAAACCAAATCAAAACAAATTCTGGTCAAATATTCTGAGGGTTTGACCTACTCCAACTCTCACATCCAAGACCCAACATGTCCTGGAATTGCAATGAGGGGTTGATGAACTTTGGTGTTATTTATAGAGATATGTTTCACATGGAAACAAAGAGAACATGGAGATGTTGTGATTCTCTGTTCTGGATCTGTGTGTCACTAGTACACCGCAGGTTTTTTGGGTTTCGGTTTATAATACCATTTAACTCTGTTTTGTTGTCCTCTCCGTTAGGTTTTGGGCATAACATGGTGAA
The DNA here is from genome assembly GCF_009730915.1 of Dioscorea cayenensis subsp. rotundata. Lineage (NCBI taxonomy): Eukaryota > Viridiplantae > Streptophyta > Magnoliopsida > Dioscoreales > Dioscoreaceae > Dioscorea > Dioscorea cayenensis. The sequence goes on along the minus strand of NC_052481.1, from coordinate 12,953,282 downwards.
AAAATTTTAAGATTAATTTCTATGGTTTACTAGAAAAATAATCAAGAAAAATTATCAAATTTTTTATTTACCTTTTTAATTTCTGTGTTTATTTATTTATTGGATTTTTTTTTATACGTGTATGCCTTCAAAATCTCAAAATTACATCTACAAACCTAAAAAGTTTTTATTCTGAAATACATAACTGAGGTTTTTTATGTATATACCCTCAATTAAACGGAGACATTATTTAGGTTTGTTAATTTCACAAACTTTTATAATGTAATCCATAATAATTACATATTTAAAATTTTGATGAAAAGGTTACGATGGTGATATCGAACATCTTAATTACCATCAATCTATTCTATTTTTTTTGAGTGAGTTAGACTTTTTTATATATTTAAACATACTATTCTTATCTTCTGAACAAGTAATCTATAATTCTAAGTAGGTACATTTGCAATTTTAGGATATAGTGAACACCGCTAATTGGGCAATCTAAGAATTAGAGTTGGTACATCTGCAATTTGGGAGGATAATAGAACATGAAATTAGAGCTGATACATGTGAAGTTCGAACCTATAACCGTATAATTACAGGTCGTTTGGATGCAAGTAATCATCCCCTCTAGAGGGGGATGTTTACTAATCCCAATGGATACCCATGTTTGGATATCCATTGGGTTGTCTTGATTACCTTTGAGAGGGGATTAGAAATCTCCTGGGGAAGGTAATAGCCATTACCCCCAATGTTGGGGGTAATGGCCATTCCTATCTGATGAAAAGTCTATGTTACCCCTGATTAAATATTTTTAGATCTCTTCCTTCTCATTTTCTCTCCATCAAGCCAACCCTTTCTCCTTTTCCCATCTGAGGAATCTCACCAGCTGAGAAAGAGCGACTGGTTTCCTTGCCGTGATTAGCATCTTCAATCTGACAACATTCTATTTGTGTGATCATCATCAACAGATCAACCATTATTGATCATCATCAACAGAGGAACGCGTGAATCTGTGAGGTCTGAACCTTCTCCGGCTTTAATTGATTTCTCTACAAAGCTGCAAACATCAAGGTATCGCTGCTTGGGTATATACCTTGTTCCCTTTCAATTTTTCTAAGATTTGTTTTTGATTTCATGCCATTTCATCTTGTGGATTTCTTTAATGCTATTGGAAATGAAGATCATGAAATTAAATGTGTCACTATGGTTGGATTTTAGAAAGACTATCTGTCACTATGGTTGGATTTTAGCATTCCAATGATGTTTCACATATCATTGTAGATTCACATTAGAATCTTGGCGAACATTATCAAATTAAATGTGCCTAGCTTATTGGATTTCTATGTGGAGATGCTGTCTGGCACCTCAAGAAGATTCCCTTGCCCTTGGTTAAGGCAAATGTTTAAAACCCAATAACCTCCTTTTGATTTATAAAATTCATTGAAAATGCTTGTCTTTGTCACTTTGGTGGCATTGTTTTTCTTCCTGAATGTATGGGAAGCTTACATTTTGTTAATTGAATACTAACTATTTTACAATGTAGAGTGTCAGCAGGTAATTGGGGCATCCTTATCTGTGTTTTGTGTGCCAAGTCTAGATTATATATATATATATATATATATCATGACAGGAAAAGGAAAACCCAATTTTGAGCATGAGAACTTTGATACACTGGTGTGTTTGGTTTTTCTCTAGGTCCATTCATGATGCATTTCTGATTTTATAACAAGAGAAAGTGTTAACAAACTAGGTTGATTGAGAATGTTCTTTAAATTTTGATTATCTAAATGTTCATAGGTTTCACAACAATAACCAAAAGTTAAGTCTGACTAGCTCTCTTTATGTTTATCACCTAAGCCTATCATTGCTTGTACATCATATACAATCTTTGGTTAAATATTATATTACTTCATGTCTAACTTTATAGATTGGTTGGTGGATATGAGCCCATCTTAATTAAGATAAATAAAGAGATCAAGTGTCTGTTGTCTTTAATATTATATATGATAATAGTACATATGAATGAGGGAAAATCAAAGTGAAAGAGCAAGCTTTTGCCTCAAAATCAAAGAAATATTTCAATGAAAGATATTGTATAGTAAACAGGGGCACTCAAATATCAAAGAAAAAGAGAAAGACTCTTTCATATGTATATACAAAGACAACCTTCCTCTATATCTATCAATTAATTCGATCATATATGAAGATAATTAAACTAGATATGATCAAGACGTACAGTTAATGATATTAATATCCTCCAACAACCTTATGATGTATATATCAACAAGAAAATAGTTTAGCGCAAAGATGGACAGTATGAGCATATTTACTCGTATATGATTCACCTACAGAGCCTCAACTATAGATATATCTCTCCATCCTTAGTTGGACGCCAGTAACAATGTCTTGTCAAAATTCCCTGCTTTTAAAAAGCACCATGCACTTCTCTTTTAATAATTATTACATATATACATGTGTCATCTTAATTTCATTGTGTTTATCCATGAAACAAGTAGTGTTTATTAAACATATATATATATATATATATATAATAATTAATCAGAAGCTATATTTCAAGGAAGAAGAAAGAGATAGCTAAAAAGAAAAGGATATATCATTCCAAGTCACTGGTGTGAAAGAGAATGGAGGATGTGGATGATCAAACTTTAGAAGATCAATAGAAAAATAATTAATGCATGCGTACCATGGCAAAGAAATGTGCAGGCCAGAGAAAGCGCAACAAAAAGAATGGGTCCCCATGCATGCAATGGAGCACAAACCTTCTGCTAGTGATCATCCAGCTTCCCCATGTGCATGTCTTTCCATGCGCCAAAACCTAACCCTAAAAAATAAAATAAATTTTATTTTATTTTTTCTGATTGTGTGTTCCTCTATGTAACATCAGCAATTAAATTTTCCTTTGTTACATATCCATCTTCTGATTGTGTGATTTCCTTGGCTAACATAAGAAATTGAGCCAAATTTTCAAGTTGAAGAATGCTTGCAATAATGATTTCCAAGATTAATTGTTACCCTTTTTTTTTAAATCTTTCTCCATAATTGATTGTTTCTGAAGTACTCTAGTTCTTTTGGAGTGCAAACAATGTTTTTAATGCCAACAACAGAGCAATGTTCTTATTAAATTAATGTTTTCTGCAGTATTCTGACTTTTTTGGAGAACATGTCCACGATGTATTCAATTAAACCGCAGAAAAGAATAACATAGGTATAAAACTTGTCAGACATTTATTGTTTGTTCAAATATTAATTAAAATAGCAGAAAAGAACAACATATGCATCATAATTTGTAAACATTATTGTATGAAATGCTTATACAATCCATGTGTAATTCGTTTTTCAGAAATGGATGAGATTGCGGAGCTCCGGCTATATTTTGCTATCTATATGTGCTACTTTTATGTTTTGAACATCATGATTGCTACTTGTGCAAACATGGAAAACAACAATAGAGGTAGACTAATTCAATGCGAGATTGAGTCATCATCAAGTAGACGCCGTAAACAGTATGATTACTTGAACCGGGTGGTTTACGAAAGCGACATTAAGTGCATCGACAAACTGCGCATGGATCGTCAATGTTTTCATAAATTATGTCGATTGCTAACCACCAACGGTGGGCTGCGGGCTACGAAAAATGTACTCGTTGAGGAGATGGTTGCAATGTTTCTAAACATTATAGCACATCATGTAAAAAATAGAATAATTAAATTTGACTTCTTGCGATCTGCCGAAACAGTTAGTCGACATTTCCATGCCGTCTTAAAATCAATTATTCTATGCCATGGTGTTCTACTTAAGAAGCCTGAACCTCTCAATGAAAATTCAAATGATCATAGGTGGAAGTGGTTCAAGGTAACAACATTCGTCTTTATTTGTTATTATGTTTTATTATTAGTGGACATAGTGTAAGTGATAACTTTTTTTAACCTAGAATTGCATTGGAGCATTGGATGGTACACATATCCGAGTAAATGTGCCTAGAGTTGATCGACCACGATATAGAACAAGAAAATCTGAAATCACCACTAATGTACTCGGCGTTTGCAGTCATGACATGCAATTTATATATGTCTTGGCTGGATGGGAAGGTTCTGCACATGATGGCCGAGTTCTTAGGGACACTATTACGAAACCTAATGGACTAAAGGTCCCAAATGGTATACAAAACTTCTATAAGTTTATTAAATTAATCTCACAAAAAAATATTATGTAATACAAATATATTTTCTTATTAGGTTTCTATTATTTGGTCGATTCGGGATATGCAAATTGCCCAGGGTTTCTTGCACCTTTTCGAAGTCAACGATATCATTTGATTTCTTGGAGTGATGGCCATCAACCAGTAACACCAGAAGAATTTTTTAATATGAAGCATGCCAGTGCTAGAAATGTAATCGAGAGGACTTTTGGACTCTTAAAAATTAGGTGGAAAATTCTAACTAGTCCAAGCTTCTACAGCATAGCCACCCAACGGCGTATTATCAATGCGTGTTGCTTGGTACATAATTTCATTAGAAAGGAGATGATTGAAGACCCTGCAGAAGATGAAGTGGTCACTCTACCTTTGGAAGAAAATATAGAAGATGAAATTGGTAATATCACAGCCGTTGAACCAACAAATGAGTGGACTGAATTGAGGAATCAAATAGCTGTGGACATGTTCAACACTTGGAGATCAAGCCAAGTGATTCATTAGCTATTTATGTACTTTGAATGCTTTTATGTATTAGAATTTCCTTTTGTCAAGGCCAAATTTTGTATTCGTACATTTTAATATTATGTATGCCAAACATGTTTGAGATATTTTGTACTTATCTTGTGTGCCATATATTTTATCTTGGTTCTTAATTTCCTAGATGATATCATCTACTTTATTACTTTATTTATTTTTTGTTTTCGTATAGCATGGACTCAGAATCTCAACAAAGGGGTCATGGTCAAAACAAGCGATACTGGACAACAGAAGAAGATAAGGCTCTAATTGATGCCTTGGTTGAGCTTGCTGTCAATCCCATTTGGAGGGCTGAAAATGGGTTTCGAGGTGGATATCTCCTTCAGTTGGAAAAAATGATAAAAGACAAAATTCCGCAGACTATGTTGAAAGTTGTGCCAAATATTGAATCTGGAGTAAAATTATTGAGAACTAAAACTACTGCAATTGCTGATATCCTACGTGTTAGTGGATTTGATTGGAACTATGAACATAGCACCATCATGTGTGAGAAAAGTGCACATGATGAATATGTCAAGGTATACTTATTTTGAGTAATTTTTCTTATGAACTATACATGTTAGTCATGGTATTGATTTTTTGTTCTAATAACTGGTGTTCATGTGGTGTATGGTGTTTATGTAACACAGGCACATAAGGAAGCAGCTGGTTTGTATGGGAAGTCGTTCCCATTTTTCAATTATCTTGTTGCAGTTTTTACAAAAGACAGGGCTTATGGCAATGCAAGGGCTGATATCGGAGATGAGGCAAGACAATATGAAAATGAGGATGATAATATTTTTGAGGAAGATGCGGGTTTTTCTCAAGTGCCTATTGAGCAATTTTCTATGCCTTCTCAAGAAAATGATGAAACTCCATTGCCAACACCTATGGAATCGAACAGTAGCAGCTCAAAAACATCTGCACAAAGAAAAAGAAAAGGAGTTCCTACGGAATCAAATATGGAATAAATTTCTGTAAATTTTCGCAGTTTCGTAGAAATGGTTGGTCCAGAATTTAAAATCTTGGCTGATGCGGCAACACGAAATCGCGAATCTGTGACCCGACATCTTGACGCAAATTGTGCAATAATCTGAAATTGCAACTATTAGAGAAGAAGCTAGGCTAGAAATTGAAGGAAAGAAAAAATTACTAAGTCAAGTACTTTTTAATATTGAAGGACTTAATGACGACGAGGCACTAATCATGTTGCAAGCTTTGGCAAAAGATGAGGATCAACTTAAGGTGTTTTGGGACCTTCCAAATGACAAGAAATTACGGTTTTGTCACATATATTTAGCCAAAATGCCGTATATTCCTCCCGTGGTGTAAATCAACCTGGTAAGCATGTCCTATTGCCTTTCATAAGTTTCTTATCATTAATTTCATATCTCTTGTATATGATTAGAAGCAATTCCATGAATTAAAATTTCCATGCAACATGTTTATTTCAAGTCTGATGCTGAAGTAGTGATTTGTTAAACCTTCACTTGATATTTCATTCGCATAGTTTTTTTACATATTATGCAATTCATTTTCTTTTAGCTCTCGGCACCCAGTGGTGTCATCAATGCTATAATAATGGGTGCTAATCATGAAGTGTTTCTGCACAAACTGATGATTGTCACTTGAATTTTGTATCATCAAAGCTATAATAGAAATTGTCAGTCACATTTTTTAATGCTTGTCTTTATGTTTCTTAGCTGACTTTTTTATTTTTTTTATTTTAATTTGATTATGTATACAGTGAAGAACAAATAGCGAATACCACCTATTGACGTAGAAGTGGAAGCAAGGAATTGCCGGTTGATAACAAGTCAGTGATGTAGTGGTGTTTGAAGGGAACTTCTCTTGTTATTTTAGTATTTACTTAAAAATACTTTGGATGATGATATGAATGAATGTTTTTTTTTTTTTGTGTTTCTATGTGGCACCACTAGGTGGAACAAGATGATGGTTTGTTTAGCTTAATATTTTTGTTTGGTTGATAATTGTCAAGGACAAGTTGCCTTGTTGTTTGGTTGTATGCTGACAATGATGATTTTGGGGAAGCAATGGCAATGTGTTCATGTGGTTGAATGTTGCTTGAATTGTGAAGGCCAAGCTGGCTTGTATGTTTGCTTGAATTTGTTGGTATGTTAGTAGTGACGGGGGAACAAAACAAAATTGGTTTGTTAAATTAAGGTTTAACTGGAATAATGTGCAGGGACCAAATTTAATATATTGTAATTTTACTTGGATGGAATTTTTGTTTTGTTTGATTGTATTTTATGTTTTATAATGAGTGTGTGAAACAAATTTAGTACAATGAGATTGATAATATTTCATATGCATTTTTTAAAATTAAATGAATTATGATAACATGTACATAATTTTTTTTACTTATTTTAAATAATAAATATAATAATTTTATTGAACGATAATTACATATTTTAATATATAATTATAATGACTATAGTTAATTACATAATTTAATACATAATTATAATATATAATTATAATGGTTTTAGTTAATTGCATAATTTAATACATAATTATAATATATAATTATAATGGCTTTAGTTAATTGCATAATTTAATACATAATTATAATATATAATTATAATGGCTTTAGTTAATTACATAATTTAATACATAATTATAATGATTATAGTTAATTTAAATATTAAAAATCAACCCATTTGTAAATTATAAACATTATTTTTATACTAAGGGTATAATGGTAATATTCTCATTCATTCTCTTCTAAACCTTTTACATTCCCAATAAATTTCTCCTCCAACCTACCCAAAGTTTTCATTCCCATCCCCTACCCAAAGTTTTCATTCCCATTCCCATTCCGCCATCCAAACGCTACCTTAGTACCATTAAGCTTATAATCTAAATGGGTAGCTGATATTTCTGTGCTAGTAAAGTTCGCTTACTCATCTTAAAATCTAAACAAGTAGAAGATGATTCAAAACCAAGCGATTTAATCCAAGTAGGTAGTAGATTTCTCTACAAGGTGTAATTACTCATGCTTCCTCTCGCACATTTTAACCGCTAACATATTCTGTATTAACTCCTATTTCTCTTTCTTATGTTTCTTCCCCGACATCTTAATCACTATTCTAAACTAACTCCTATTTCTCTTCCTTCTTGTTCCTCCATGTTATCTTCACTCATGCTAGAAGTATGACTTTTGTTAATGAAATTCTACAACAAATTTAAGATAAGAACAAGAGAAAAGAAAATATTTAAACAAAATAAGACAAAAAAAAAAGAAGAATATGTCCAACGAAAAGAAAGAGAGTCAGAACAAGAAAATGAAAATAAAAAAATGGAGAAGGAGGATGAGAGAAAAGGATCGAACATAATGAAATCGGGTATTTTTTATATTACAATAATTAAAAAGTTAATTTGTTATTGACAGAGTTCATATAAAAAAAAGAGAAATTGTTCATATCATCCATCCAACTTTTTCATTTGACTAAAAAATCTCTGGACTATTTCATGACCCCAAAATGTCCTTTCTTTTTTTGACACCATCTAATAGCTTATTTTTCAATACTTTTGTCAGAAATGCCTCTCAACGATTTTAAACGGAAATACAAAATAGTAAACAAAAAACTGAGATATTAAACATAAAAATAAATATTAAACAAAAACGTTATATTTTAAATGAAAACTTATGTAGTTACATGTAATATTAAATAAAAATATACTTAATAAACAAGAATTACATTTCGTAATCAGGGAAAAATTCGATTTTTAAATAAAATAAACTGATGCAGTGATTGAAAAATAAGTAAACTTAAAAAAAAGGGATTACAAGGAAAATTGAAATGTCAGAGGGACTGCAATGAATATTTGAAAAGTTGCAAAAAGTTGCAAGGATTAATAAATAATTTTACTTATAAAAATGGTTAAAAAAACAACGATATGTTAATCAATACAAATGTCAGAGGGATCTTCAAGTCAGTTTGTTAATATCTAGGGATCCCTAGGTTATTTTATGCTTATATAAGTATACCATGTATTATTTTTAGTTTATTGCTAGATTTCTAAATTATTTTGTAAAATATGTATTTATCATTCAAATGAAAACAAGAATGGAAGTTTGCTTTTGGTTGATGCATACTTACTTATTATTTTTGTAATCTTAACAAAATTAGGGTGGAGCTATCAAATTTTCATTAGAAAATTAATAAAAATGATAAAAAAATAATAATAAAAAAAGGTTTGCCACTCTCTTTAATTGTATTTTCCTTGATCCCATAGAGCAAATTTTGTTCTTCTAATTTGGGTAATGATGTTTTCTCTTGTTTTATATAAAATATTATTTTATAATTTAGTTTTAATAAATAAATCATGAATTTCTTATTATAAATAAAAATATATAATTAATTTTAATGAAAAATTCTAATGAATATTTCATTAAAAATAAAAAATATATATTTTTACATTGAATTACTAAATCAAGTCTTACAAACATATTTTTTTAAAAAATAAAAGCAAATTATAACATACTCAACATGTTGGGCAAGGGGTTGTCACTTGAGTAAGAATTTCGAGTTTCAACTTTATGGAGTATAAATTTTTTTGAAGAAACCTGTGAATCTCAAAAAGACAATTTTTTTTATAAATAATTTATCAAAACAAACAGATCTTAAATACTCAATAGCCAGAAGATAAAAAATTATTTAAAAAAGCAGAAAAAATAATAAAAAAGAACGTGTACCCAACCAGAAGCTGAGATATTAGGATGAGAAGGTTGGAGGAGAGCACGAAGGGATGATGCACTCCTGGTTATCATCTTTCGCATGGGACTTTGCTTGTTTGTTAGTGAGAAGCAGTTAGGACGAGTCAGCCAACTCATCAAACATTGGCCCCACACGTAGGCGATGCAATCCACACGACCAATGCCTTCCTCATCCCCCATATCTACTCACCCCCTACCCCTTCTCTCTTCCCAACACAGAAAAACAAACATTTGCCAAACAAAACAAATTAATTTAATAAATAAAACTATCAAAAGAAGCCCAGACAGGATTCCATTGTATCCCAATCAAGCACTTGTGTTACAGGTTCTTCTTTTTTTATGAGTAATTGGATTTTGTTTCCCAATTTTGTTCCGTGTTTTGCCTAGTTGTGTAGATTATCTTTCTCTTTTAGTTTTAATTGTTTGTATTATCTGGATTTATCACCACAAAAACTCAAATGTTCAATGTTTTCTCTTGGCTGTGATCATCAGTAACTATATATGTTTTTTTATTCGTTTTTAGTTATGAATTTAGTGAATCACTGTGTTCTCCTCAGCAGAAATAAGGACATTTTAAATTTTTATGCAAGCATGTTTGTTGCTTGATGCGAAGAGGCAATTACTGGAAACCGGATAATGGCCACAGCTGCAGTGATTGGGATAAGTACTGGAAAGAGGCTTCTCAGCACTTCATTCTGCCCATCAGATCTTGGTGACAAGTTTTTACACATCCAAGAGCATGGTCTGGGACAATTTATTTCATATTCTTCAACCAAGTGTGTCATAGTTGCTAAAAAGTCCTCCCAATTTGGCCCAAATTTGCCAGCAAACAGACATCTTCAAGCTATCCAAGCAATCAGAGACCATGTAGATAGTTCTGCTCTTTCAACTATGGAAACATGCCTCCAAAACTCTGGTGTTGTTGAGAGTGGAAATTTTGATCTTGATTCTTCACTAGAGGCATTCATTCTATTGCAAAAGTCTATGCTAGAAAAACAATGGGAGCTCTCATTTAATCATATGAAAACTGTTGTTGTTCCTGATAAAAGTTGTGAGAAGAATGAGGTTGTCCGCTCCGGAGTTTCAGCTAGGGAAAGAAGAATGAGTAGCAGAGGAAACATTTTGAATCGAAATTCTCAGACAGTACCTTTGAGTAAGAGAAAACAAGTTGGAACCAGGATTAGTCCTGAGTTTACGGAGAGACGAGTAAATGGGTATGTGAGGGGAACCATAAGTGAAAATTTGCTCACACATGCTGAAGTCGTCAATTTATCAAAAAAAATTAAAGTTGGACTTTCACTAGAGGAGCACAAAAGGAAGTAAGTAAACTTCTCCATTTAATATCAGTTGCTTTTCTTTCATTTAGCTTTCACAACATCAGATGATGTGTCAAGCATGCACCTGTGTTGATACATACTTTTGTTCATAAGAACAGATGAAATTTAATTTGATTCTTATAATATGACACATACAAAATGGACATAGACATTAATGTAGCTCCAAAGAATTTAGGCTTTGTTGTATAGCTTGTATAAATCTATTAGAAAGTAGGTCTTATATAGAGCGAATTGAGGTTTAACATTCAACAATTTGCCTCAAATGATGTGTATACTGATTGAATAGTGGTGATTCAGGCTTGCAGAAAAGTTGGGACTTGAGCCTTCTATAAAGCAACTGGCTTCCTCTTTGAAAATGCAACGTGCTGAGCTCCAAACAAAGTTAATTGAATGCTCTTTGGCTCAGGAGAAGTTGGCAATGAGCAATGTTCGTTTAGTTATTTCTATTGCCCAAAAGTACGATCACTTGGGTGCTGAGATGGCTGACCTTGTACAGGTATCCAGATGGCCATTTCTTGCCTAATATTCTCATAAACTTTGTCTAGTTTGAGCTCAAATTTATGCCTTGATGACTTGAGTTTCTAAAATTTTCAGGGTGGTTTGATTGGCTTACTCCGTGGGATAGAAAAGTTTGATTCCTCTAAGGGCTTTAGGATTTCAACATATGTATATTGGTGGATACGACAGGTGAGTTTGAGCATTGTATTAACAACCAAGGTCATTAAATTGGTTTCTGTTAGAGTTTTTTTTAAAAAAAAAAAAAAATTGTATTTACTTAAAAAACCCCAATTGGCATTATATTTTGCTTTGTTTTGTTAAGAAGAATGGATGATCAACATGCTAAGAAACTAAAGCTGATGTTTAAGATATTTCTGAAAGACATATTGCAATGTGTTGGTAAAATTATTTTCACGTTTCCAAGTTTTAAGATGGTTCTCTTACATTGAAATTTTCAATGCAAGCAAATTTATCACACACAGATATATATATATATATATATATATTTGTTTGTAAAAGCAGACAAAACATTATTCATAGCAAGGAAAATACTCTGTACATGAGCTCAGAAGTACGCAAAAATCAAATGCATGTAAACATTTTGAAAATTTCTAGTATAGAAGAGCCTGATGCCGCCTTCTATTTGGTTTTTGCGAACCCAGGACAAGTTTATCTTGTCTGCAGTGTAAGAACCAAGTATTCAACAGAGTATAATTGATACATAGCAATGTTGCTTTAATTATAATTAATCTATGCTCTTAACACATTTCTTTTACTACCAAGTATACAATCAGTTGCTCTCTGTGTTTCCAGGGTGTTTCTCGCGCACTTGTCGAGAACTCCAGGACTCTAAGGTTGCCTACTCATTTGCATGAAAGGTTAAGCTCAATTCGAAATGCAAAAATTAGATTGAAGGGCAAAGGCATCACGCCGTCAGTAGATGTAAGTATACTGATGCTCTTATATTCTGTTAGAAAAGGTCTTTTTCTTCTTCCTTCAGTTATTATTCTGGAGTTTCTAGTTGGCTTCACAAAGCACTCTTTAAATTCAAAGCAGCTATTAGCTTGCAGCCTGGTCTGCTATGCTATATCTTTGCTTTTCCATCACCTTTCTAGTGGCTCTAGCAGCTGTCTTAAGGACCTCTTGCGCGATTCATTTTAATGTGTATAATGGTGATTAATTTCCCGCCATATGACTGATTTGCTAAAAAATGATTTTCTGTACTCTCTTTCAGAATATTGCAGAGAGCTTGAATATGTCGAAGAAGAAAGTGAAGAATGCGACAGAGGTAAAAATTCATAGTAATTTAGGCTAGACTTCTTGAGGTTGGCTTTTGTATGTGCTTCCCCCTCATTTTAAATGGTCAGTAATGCAGGCAGTCAGCAAGATACTTTCCCTCGATAGGGATGCCTTTCCTTCTCTGAATGGTCTTCCGGGCGAAACTCTCCATAGTGTATGATCTTTCAATTCTTTTTTTCTTTTTTTTTTTCTTCTAGTTTTTTATACTTCAGTCACTTTTTGTTTCTTTAAGTAAATGTTTCACATTTGTTTTACTTGTCCATAGTATATTGCGGATAACAAACTTGAGAACAATCCTTGGCATGGATTTGAAGAATGGTCTATCAAGGTACACAAAGAAATCATTTCAACAATTCTTGGTACTAAAGATTCTTACTTCATCGTTGGTTTATGATTTTTGTTTTTCAGGATGAGGTTAACAAGCTTCTTCATTCAGTTCTTGGAGAGCGAGAGCGAGACATCATACGTCTCTACTATGGCCTCAGCACAGAATGCCATACATGGGAGGATATTAGCAGAAAGTGAGTGATACATCATCTAATGCTTAATCACAATTAACAAAAGTGCTCATTACTATGACTTTACAATGCTTGATAGCTCAGTTGAGTGTAGACTGTTCAAAATATTCAAATTTCTGTCCCGGCTGTGATTCATGTATCTCAGGTTTGGTTTGTCAAGGGAAAGAGTTAGGCAAGTGGGTCTCGTTGCATTGGAGAAACTAAAGCTTGCAGCAAGGAAGAGGCAGTTGGATGCAATGCTGATCAAACAATGATATGAATTTCGTTGATTGATGGCTGTAAATACAAAAGGAATGATATACATTGTAGATCTTTGAACATAAAGGGATTTTAAGGAGATACCCTGAGTTCTGTAATACAACAATAAAATTTCTGCGAATCCAGATCAAGTGCAGAAAGTCACTAGATTTTTGCATGTTATTACTATCTAAATTGTGAGCAAATTGTAAAGAAGATTGATCAAGGAGTTAGCCTACCATTGCTTGTTTTTGTGCATCAAATGGCCAAGTAACTGAAGGTGAGATATTGGAGGAAATCGAACACAATGTTAATTTATGCACTATTTGTTCGGTTTCCTCCAATTCTCACATTCAATTTGTACCTGATGAGAAGACACTTTGACTTCTGGGCAGTTGTTTTGAATGTGAGATATTAGAGGAAACCAAACCAAATCAAACCAACTGCGGTCAAGAAAACATGGTTTGGTTTACTCTAATTCTCACTTTCAAGACCTACCGAAAGTTCCTTTTTCTTTTCTGGTTGTGATTTGTTGAGCATTTGAATGTGAGATGTTGGAGGAAACCAAACCAAAACCAAAACCAAACCAAATAGTGGTGAAATATTGGGAAGGTTTGATCTACTCCAACTCTCACATTCAAGACCCAACATGCCTTGGGGTTGCAATGAGAAACATGAACTCTGAATTGGTGTTATATATAGAACTTATGTTTGCCATGGAAACAGACAGAACATGGAGATGTTGTGATTCTCTGTTTGTTCTGCAGCTGTACATCATTAGTACACAACAGACTTTTTATGGGTTGGTTTAGAGCAGCAGCATTGACTGGTTGAATGTTTTACACTCTATGACGCAATAATCACGGTATCTCATTTCTTTGGTGAGGCCAGTTGTTATTTAACTGATACTAATTACATATATGTGTATATATATTAAGATAATTTTTTAAAATAATGATATATATATATTAATCTAAATAATTTTAAATTTTTAAGTAATAATTAAATTTATTTAAATATGATAGGCTAATCTGCGTGTTTGGATTGGTTGAACCAAACACACCCAGGCAGGAGGGAAGGTTGGTTGTCATAAAGGAGTCAAATTTCAAAAGAAACTGAGAGTTGAATAGAAGATGGTTGTTAGGTTTATTTTATCCCTTTTTTATATTAGAAAAAAACTTAAAGGAAGATTCTTCATTTGGTAAAGTTATAATGCTGTCTAATTTAGAAAATTTTCCATATTGAAAAAAAAAAATTAAGTATTTGTATATATATATTTAATAAAATTCATATTTGTGTATTAGGCAGAAGTTTGTCTTTTGTGCTTTTAGTATGGTTTATGTAACCAATGTAAAATGGATGTTAATAAAATTTATAATTGTATATTACTCAAGATTGGTATTTTATAAGTTTAGTAAACACTTGATTGGGAGAAATTTGCATATAGACCAATTTAAAGGTTGGTAATTGTATAAGATGTAAATATTGACACATTTTTAATTTTAATACATTTTCGTAGCTTAGGATAATTTACCTATATGCAAGTAAAAGTGAATATTCAAACACACATATATATATATATATATTGAGAATCAAATTAACTCAAACTCGGCTCAAAATTTAGTGATATAAAAAAGTTTTTTTTTTCACTTAAATCCATTTCAAGTTTTAAAGGTTGAATCTATCTCAATTTAACTTGAAATCAAGGTCATTTTTCTCATTCATTATAGCCCTGTAGAGCATAGACTTGGTAAAAAGGCTAGCCCTATTTACCTGTGAGTACTCACCCATAATTAGTGGGTTAAAAGGCATACGAATAATTATATAGATAAAAATATCTACAGTAGGTAGATATAATTAAATAATTTCATCTTAAACTTTTCATAAATCAATAGTTTATTAGGCTTTTTGCATGCATGCCCTCTAATATGTGTAATTTGGAAAAAACTAAAACTATTTTAACTAATAATTACAATTATTTTTATAAAGACAAAACAATTACATGATGAAGGGAAAATATATATAATGGTGACTACATTAATATTTGCTTTTATATGTATATTAATAACTAAATCAATTTTTTTTTAAAAAATCATATATATTTTATCTAAATAATTTTGCGTAAAAAAACTTGTATGCTTGTAAAAATATAGGTAAGTTATGTCAGGCCCATTGACCCCATGTGTAAAATAACTTGCAGTTGGGATTCCCTATTAAACTCTTTGCTAGGTCTGAGAGATCATATGGGCCATGATGACACATATCATGTTTGACATCCTTAAGTTTATTGCTGGCAGTTAGCTCAAAGCTCAAAATTCAGAGATCGCAAGCAAAAAACAAGACAATTATACTCATTGCTAAACTTAACCCCAAGGGACTGTCTGGTTCACAATAATATATTACCACAGTAATAAGGTTACGATGATAATGAGATTAAGAATGCTATATGCCCAGAAAAGTTATAATAATTTATAATAGGCATATTTGGTTGAGAACTCATATTATTGGTAATCTTTCGTCACCATATTTGGTTGACTATAGTAATCAACTTGGTAAAACTCTAATCAACTTGGTAATACTCTAACTTTTCCAAAATATCCCTATAGTTAAAATTTTGAAAAAAAAATTAAATTTAAAGTAAAATAAAGTTTTAGATAAAAATAACTAAATTATAATACCAAATATCTTATAGCACAACCTCATGATAGCCATGCATTATCTATTTTCGGCTTTCCATAGGGGTTTTTTTTTTTTTTAAAGAGAATTCACCACATGCAAGCCCAACTAAAGTTCGTTTTGCATCAAATTAAACCACATCCTCAACTTCTTGTACATACACTCAATAATTTTTTGAGTTTTATTCTTATGAACATACTCCAATGTGGTATATTTAACATGTTAGCTAAGAGTGAACAAGGTAGTCCAAAAAAATAAAATAAAATAAAATAAAATAAAATAAAAGCAATAGTTAAACCCAAAAACATCATTAAAAAAATCAACTAAATTGGTTTCGATTCAAATTGGATTTTTTTAACAACATTGGTTATTTGTGCTGAGGGTTACGTGAATGATTGAACTACTATGAAATGGCACAACTCACACAAAGTGTTATAGATGTGGTTCATGTAGTTCCTAATAATTTTTTAATCTCCACTAATTCCCCCCACTATGATTGCTCTAAACTCTCCCTGAGCGAGTCTTCCTGAGCGACATTCCCCTTCTCCACCTTGTATTGCTTCCTTCGCCCTCCCCCCTTGCGATGGCAAGCAGGGGAACACCTTCGACGGGGCCGGCCTCCTGGGCTGAGATTGCGGCTGTTGTCAAGAACAGACCCCCGAATCATTCTCCATTCGTTGATGGCCCTGTCCTGCGTCGTCTGAAGGTTTCTAATAATGAATTTATCCGCTTTGACAGGGACTCTATGGCTCGTGCTCGTCTACGATTTCAACATTCTCTCATTGGCAAATTTTTTGGCAAACCACCCCCATTTGACCAAATTAAATCTATTCTTCAATCTAGATGGAGCGAACTTGGCGACATCCCCATCTCAGACTTACCGAATGGGTACCTCCTCTTCCGATGTAATTCGTCCGAAATCTCCCAGAAGCTTCTGTTCGAAGGCCCTTGGGTGGTCAATGGCGCCACTTTTCAACTTGCCCCCTGGAAGCCGTTCTTTGAGCCGGCCTTCGCGAAGCTTAATACCGCTGTAGTCTGGGTGCAGTTGCACAATCTTCCGGTTGAGTTCTGGGATGGGGAATCTCTTGAGTCCATTGCTTCCATGATGGGAAAACTACTGAAGATCGATGATTATACGTGTTCGCTGTCCAGATCCAAATTTGCACGCATCTGTGTGGAAATAGACTTGAGTAAACCTTTGAAGCAAGGTTTTTGGGTTGGGGATGATGATCATCGTGTTTTTGTTGTAGTCTTGTATGAGAAACTACCAACCTTTTGCTACCTCTGTGGAATGGTCGGACATGGTCCAAACCATTGCAACCGTCAGAGTCCAGTGGTCCAGAGCAGCTCCCAGCCACCCCCGATACAGGCTCCTGGTGACCTGAATGGGCAGGAGGTAGGGACTGTGACAAGATCCCCTTGCGTATATCCCGCAAGTGCACGGGTTTGTCAAAGTAATAATCCCAGGTGAGCGGGTATCGAATCCACAGGGAGTAGGGAGTAAAGACACTTAATTCGATTCTTAGCTATGTGGAATATCAACAATGATAAGTGTGACAATGATTCAATTCTCAACAATTAAAAGCAACAAGTAAGAGAGCAAAAGTAAGGAGGAGGTGATTGCTTCCCCGCAAGTGTACGGGATCGCCAAGTAATACCTCGTGTGAAGACACGAGGATCGTATTCCACGGGGCTAAGGATCTCCTATTACTCCTTCTCGAGCTATTATCTAGCCTAAGATCTCAAATGATGGATTTTTACTCTACTAAAGCAATTAAATCTAAAATGAGATTATGACCAAATTAGAGAGAACAAGCAATGGGCAAGCAAGAAATACAAAATAATGCAAAGGCCTATGGATGTGGATCCCCTTGAGGGGTTATCATGCAACATGGATGATGATTTAAAGATGCAAGGGTAAAATGGACTATGAGATTCCAAGTTTAGAACAACCCCGATTTCTCGGCGATTGAACCCTAGTCCCATACGAACATAGATAGGAATTTCTCCCAAATCTACATCCCTAAGATTGCATTAAGTATGAGGAAATCTCGCTTAGGAATGAACCTACTCTTCTTCGGATTAAACCTACATGGAGGGCTACCAAACACCCAATTTCTCGGCATGATGATACAAGTATCCCCTTCTAATCCATTCATGATCTAATACATGCGAGCAAGTCACATCTACATGCATCACTCATAAAAGAGCTACGGATTTCTCCTTAATGTAGCACTTAGCATGAAAAACAATGGATTAGATCTCAAAATTACCCAAGCAAAGAATTAACAAGTAATCATCCAAAATACATGATAAAACCCCCCCAAGGTTCACCAACACCCGGTGGCCTTGGGGGTCTAGTGTGTCATCATCCCACAACAAGTAACATAATCAAGTAAAACACACAAGAAAAGCATGAGTGACACTCCCTAGATGAAATGGTGTAGGAGGAGGTAGAATGTATGCCGAATGATGCTTCCCTCGCCAAAGGAATGCCGAATGACGCTTCCTCTAGCCGCGGGTCTCCTTCCTTCAAAGCGTGGTAGATCTCCCCTTTGAATGATGTTGCTTCTTGCCTTGAGAGTCTTGGACCTTGGGCTTAGATGATCTTCTAGCTTCCTTGCCCTTCTTCTCCTCCCCAAGGTCGCTCAAAAACCTCTCAAGTGTCTCCCCAAAATCGGCCAAGAAAAGGTCTAGAAAAAGCCTAGCTGAAAAAGTCCCCAATATCTGCCCCTAAAGTTGGTATTTATACCCCCGAGGCATACTGGGTCATGAGGGGTCGTATGAGGGTCGTATGGCACCCAAAAAAACCCTAGATTCGCGATCCATACGGGGTGCATATGGCCCCCATACTTGGGTAGTATGGAAAATCGAGCAGACACTCCAAAAACAATCCATTTGCCTACGAGTGCATACTGCCCCCCATACTCTGGGTAGTATGAAATTCCTGTTTTTCTTCTCTTTTTGCCCAAATGATATCTTCTTGTTCTCCATGGCTTCCTTATGCCCTACAAAGCAAATAGAAGACGATTAAGCATAAAAGCGGGCATCAAACCTCACAAAAATACATGCAAAGTGAATACGATAATTATATGAAAAACACCTACATTTAGACACTTATCAAATATCCCCACACTTAAGCATTGCTTGTCCCCAAGCAAACAACTCATGAAAAAAACAAAGAGAGCGAGAAGTGGCTAAATGCATTACCTCCGGCTTAAGCAAATATAAGATTCCAATAGCAATGGACAATGATACATAGATGTTGAGTCAAAAGTCAATAAGCATAATCAAAAAAATATCCTGTTTCACCACTTATATGTCATCGTGCGTGTAAGTGAATCTTATGTCTCATTTGCCCTCGATCCGGGTCTAGCCTAAGGACTTCAATCAGATCAGACTCTAGATGCTAATCACTCCACTTACAATGAAATACTAAGTCTTAAACTACTAAGTGCTACTTCAATGGCCAAGTAAGATCCTTCTAAATCTATAGCTTGAAACTAAATCCACTTTCATCTCAAAAACCTTTGGTAGGTACTCAAAAAAAGATCACTAGGTTTTTATTTTCATTTCATCATTCATCGAGTCCGACTAACGTAGACTGCATCAACATCATTTTGAAAATCTTTTCGGAGGATGCACATGCTTTCGGTTAGGCACAAGAGCCACCCTAACTACTCGATTACAGTCTACATAGACGCATTCATGCTTCAAAGAGTGGAGGAATACTTGACATAGACTCATTTTTTTTTACATTCACCCTAGATCACATCTTTTAGAGTACACTACATGCCATAAGACTAGGATTAGCTCAACAAGACTTAAAAGTTCTTAAGAGTCCATCGAAGGATAGAACTTAGTTTTCTAAGACTAAGTACTCAAAGTAGTGTGTTACGCATACAAGAGAGTTAGAGTAGTCACATTGGCTATTCCCTGGGGCATCGACAGAAATATTCGAGTGCACATGACAATACTAGGGGATAAAACAGGATTCAATAAAGCATAGAAACAAATAACTCACATCAATCATTAGTCCAAGCTAAAAAGAATCTTACAAGAATGAACAAAAGCCATCATAGGTAACACTAGCATGTAACAATGGTCCTAATACATGAAATGCACCCATCCCCACACTTAGTGTTGTACATTGCCCTCAATGTACACTAATCATGAAAAAAACATGCATGATGAAGCAATACAAATAATAAAGGAGGGTGAAAAACGAACTCCCCGGTTGAACTTGTGCTCGCCGTGAGGTAGGACTCGACAAAAGGTGTGGTGAGCAAGACATGTCTCGTCCGACCTCCATTAAAACTAGGAAAAGCTCACCAAATTCCCTTAATGCCCTGCGAGGCGAAAAGGGGACATCATCATTCCACAAAAATTTGAAAAAAATACAAGCACAAGGGGAAAAAACTAGAGAGTAGTCAACAAAAACACAAAGATGAACATAAACTAAAGTTCAACAACACAAGTCGGTAGGGTAGAACCATGCCAACTTAACAAAACACAAAACAAAGCAAGCAAAAGTAAACAATATTTGTTCAGGCTCCAACAAGCTGCTACTCATCACAATCAGGTGCTGGTGGTGGTGGCATGGTGGCAGAAGGAGTGGCAACAGTGTGCGAGGATGAACCACAATAGGAAGTGATAAAACGGTGAAGATCTGCCTCGAGCCGGCGCTGTCCCTCAATGATCTGGTAAAGCTGGCCACGAATCTCACTCTGCTCCTGACGCACAGCCCGAACCTCACCCTAAAGTCCCCTCAGTCTCATGTCAAAGTCAGGTAAAGATGTAGCGCCGGGGGTCAGAGCAGGCGCGCCCTCAGGGTCTAACTCTGTGTGCTCAGTCTGCTGCTGACTAGACTCACCAGTGGCCCGGGGGCGTGTGGGTCTGCCACGTGCGATCATCAAGCCTATCGCCCGTATGTGGGTTGGTCCAAGAGGTACCATACCTCCTACAACGGTCATGCCTTGCGTCTGCTCAAGTAAACCCATGCCACGGATCAATCTAGTCACATAGGGCCCAATAAATATAGCTCCCAATCGTGGATATGAGCCCTGGTGAAGAAATGCATCGGCGACAAGGTGGCCAAGGTGAGTAGGGCGTCGCTCGAAGATGCCATACATCGTATAAAGATCAGATTGAGTTACAACCCCCTTGCTATCGGTCCGGCCCCAAATGGATCGAGCAATCAAAGCATGAATGAATCTGTGGGCCGGGTCAATCATGCGCGAGGCCTTTCGTGTTTGATCATCACCCGCCAAGGTCGCCCAATAGTTGCTTCGTCCCACTCCACTTGGGAAATCAAGCTTAAGACGCTTACCGGGCATGGAGTTGATAAACTCATCATCATAAATCCCCAAGTACTTGGCAAAATCCAAGTGGTGCATAGTACGCTTCCGTCCAAAAGCTTGAAAACTGATGGTGAGAATTTTCCTATTCCGCACGGAATCTCCATCTTGTTGTGCCTCAAATGTACTCAAAACCTCCAAAGTTAATTGATGAAAGGTTCGCTCGTTTATGGCGAAAAGTTTATCCCAACAATTTTTTGATAGCCACTCCCTTACTTGACTTGCAATCCCAAGGTTCTCCACAATTCCCCAATCAAGGTAGCACAATGTTCCAAATAGTTTTTGTTTTTCAGATCGATCATATCTCTCGATGATGGGATAACTTGAAGACGGGCTCATCGGGTGTAGAGGAGGGTCCGGAGGTCCTTGGGCGCTTGGAGGCGAGCCGTTTTTGTGTTAGGCATCCCTACAATGAAGATAAACTTTGTTCAAGCTCATAGGGATACAAGATAAAGCAAAGGAAAAATGCTAGAGATAGAGGAAAACTCAAGAAAAAAATCCAAGTTTGAAGGTCATACGGCCGTATAGGGGCCGTATGGTCACTATTCATACAACAAGAGTTTCTCCTATATTCAAAGCATCGAAAATTTTTTACAAAAATTTGAAAGAAAATTCATCCATGACATTCACATCATTCAAACCAAGCAAAAATGCTAAAAGAAATCCCACACAAAAATCTCCAAGAATGCCCAAGAAATGAGAAAAAAATAAAACTAGGGCATAGAAAAAGACATACCGATGAAATCTTGAGAAAAACAAGCTTTAAACTCGGGGAAAAACCACTAGATCGACGTCTCAAAATGGATGAGGAGAAGATTTAGGAGGAAAAAAATGAAGAGATTTGGCCAAGAATTGAGTGAGAAAGAAGAGAGAAAAATCGGTGGAAAAAAAGAGAAAAAGAGAAGAATGGAAGAAAGACAGAGAGAGGGGTTATAAAAGGAGGGAACCCGACCCCATACGGCCCCCATACGGGGGGCCGTATGGGCCAAATGGCCCTCTCGGCCGAGAGGATCTGCCCGTTGCAGACGGCCCCGTATGGGGGCCGTATGGGGGCCGTCTGCTACAGCACAGAGCCTCTGTGCTCGTCTCAGACGGCTACCATACGGCCCAGTAAGGCCGTATACCCATTAGAATCAATTAAAACTTCGAAAATCTGCCCCCAATTGATGAAAAAATGATATAGCAAGCTCAAGGACTCCTCCAAAAATGAGTGAATTGAATAAAACGACGATCTGGTGCATGAATTAACACCTAAACATGAGTTTCTCAAGAAGTTGCACAAACATACCACAATTAAAATGATGAGAGCACTACGCCAAGTGTGTGAGCATGAACTTATTCAAAAGTAAAGCAAAACTAAGAAATACGAAAATTTGAAATGAACTAGGAACTAGAATACGAAAAATGCAAGCAAAGACCACCGAACGCTTGGGTTGCCTCCCAAGAAGCGCTTGTTTAACGTCACGAGCCTGACGTACCTCATTCCTTACCTCATGGGGGCTCAAAGAGTTTGATGCCACCCCCAGTTTCCTTTGTAGCATTGTTTCGTCTCGGCAAATTCAGTGATAACATTGAAAAGACCTCAAATTGTTCATGAGTAGAGAGGGGTGAAAAATTTACCTTTCCTCCACGAGAAGTAGGGTGATGAGGTTTGTTACCTTTCTTCTTTCTCCCATGAATCTTCCTCCACATTTTCTTGACAAATGACTCTTTTTTTTCTTTTTCCTTAGCATTAGTGCAGGGCACCCTCTCTTTTGGTTGCTTCAAATTATGAATTTGAGGGTGTTGGTGAGGCTCTCCTTGTTCTTCATTCTCCAACTCTCCCAAGTATTCATCCAAGGGATTTATAGAGAGCACCTCCTGCACACAACTAGAAATCAATCTATCAGTTTCATCAACAAAGTAAAGTGTGTCATCATGATCTAAAGAATGTTTCATGGCGGCCGACAAAGTGTACACCACTTCCTCATCTCCGACTCTTAATGTTAACTTTCCTCCTTTTAAGTCAATCAAGGCACCCGAGGTGCTGAGGAATGGCCGGCCAAGAATCAGTGGTATCTCCACGTCTTCATCTATGTCCATGATGACGAAATCCACGGGAAAAACAAATTTGTCCACTCGGACAATTACATCTTCAACAATCCCACGAGGCTTTCTTGTTGATCGATCCGCCAATTGTAAGGTCATCCTCGTGGGCCTCAACTCATCCAAACCAAGTTTCAAATACATGGTGTATGGCATGATGTTTATGCTAGCCCCGAATCCGCTAGAGCATTTTCTTGGATTCCACCTTCAAGCAAGCACGGGATAATGAAGCTTCCCGGATCTTTCAACTTTTGTGGGAGCTTCTTTTTCGAGAATGGCCGAGCAATTCCCGTAAGTGCAAGCTGTGCCCTCTTCCTCCAACTTTCTCTTGTTCGTGAGGAGCTCTTTTAAAAACTTGGCATATTTTGGCATTTGAGTCAACGCTTCAACTATCGGGATGTTCAAATGGAGTTGTTTGAAGATGCTCATGAATTTTCTGAAGTGAACATCCTCCTTCTCATGCTTCAATCTGGTTGGATAAGGGATTGGAGGCTTATACTCGGATGATTTTGTTGGTCCTTGTTGTTGGAAATTGTCATTTCTTCCCTGATTTTTGTCTTCACTATTTTCTTCAACTAGCTTGGGGTCTTCCCCGGAGGCTACCCCACTTTTCTTGACACTTGGGTCAACTTCGACCCTTGTCTCCACTTGCTTCCCACTTCTAAGAGCAATGGCCTTTAAGTGCTCCCTTGGATTTTCTTCCGTGTTACTCGGGAAGACACCCTAGGGGACGTTCGAATTTGCCTTCGTGAGTTCCCCTACTCGATGCTCAAGTGACTTCACGAAGCTTGGAGGTTTCTCAAAATAGAACCTATCTCACTAAAAGCTGTTCGGGCGTCTTTGAGTGAGTTGAGCATTCACCTTGCCAAATTGTGCATCCATGCTACTAGTTAGATTATTGAACCTGTCATTTGTACTGAGCATGAACTTGGCAAGGACCTCTTCAGTAGAAAACTTCCTCTCAAAGGCCGGTTGTTGGAGTTGAGATCCTTGAGATAGTGCACCTCTTTGTTGTTGTTGGCCTTGGTTCCATGAAAAAAATTTGGGTGGTTCTTCCACCCCGGATTGTATGTTGAGCTATACGGGTTCCCTTGATTTCGTTGCCCCCCAATGTAGTCAACATTCTCAATGCAAGCAACAGAGGAGCTGGCAATTGGACATTGGGGCTGCATCATGCCCACCACCACAAGTATTACAATTCATCATCGATTCGACCTCGAACTCACGCCCATAAGAAGATCAAGCTTTCGAGTCAACACATCAACCTTCAGCGGCCAAGGCATCATTGCTACTAACTTCATAAAGCCCAGCAGTCTTTTTGTGTAGATCCTCTTGAGGCCCAATGTGATTCATTGCTTGCCATAGACTCAAGTAATTGCTCGGCCTCATCGGGATACTTGTTGCTAAGGGACCCACCCGCTGCGGCATCGATGAGTTGGCGAGTAGCATAATTCAGCCCATTGTAAATGATTTGTACTCGCATCCATGAGGCAAAACCATGATGGGGGCACCTTCTAAGGAGATCCTTGAATCTTTCATAAGCTTCAAACAATGTCTCGGACTCCCCTTGTTTAAAGGCTGAAATTTCTTGCCTCAACTTCGCCGCTTTGCTTGGCGGAAAGTATCTCCCAAGGAATTTCTCAACCATATCCTTCCATGTTTTAATAGATCCCGGAGATAATGATGTAAGCCAACGATATGCCCCGTCTCTCAAACTGAAGGAAAATAGCCTCAAATGGATAGCATCATCGGACACCCCATTAATCTTGAATGTAGAGCAAATTTGGAGGAACCGGGAAAGGTGGTCATGTGCATCTTCATTCGCGAGACCATTGAATTGAACCGAGTTCTGGACCATGCCGATTGTACTAGCTTTAATTTCAAAATTGTTGGATGCCACGGATGGTGCTTGAACACTAAACTCATCACCCGTGAATTGGGGTCTTTCATATTCGGATAGAGTGCGACGCTCTTCGGCCATGATTGAAGACTCTCTATCCTCAATTTCAATGTTTTGTGTACCCGAACCTTCACCAACTTCTCTCAATCTCCGATGCAAAGTTCTTTCAATTTCACTATCCGGTGTAATCAATGTCGATGGATTTGAGCGTGTCATGCACAGTACCTTGTAAAACCAAGAAAGATGATAGAAAGTTAAGATCGAAGGAAAAGAAAAATAACGATAAAAAAATGAGTAAAGAATGAAATGGCTAGAGTAATAATCTAAAAGTTTCCTAGAATTCCTTAAAATTCACCGGCAACGGCGCCAAAAACTTGATTGCTTCCCCGCAAGTGTATGGGATCGCCAAGTAATACCTCGCGTGAAGACACGAGGATCGTATTCCACGGGGCTAAGGATCTCCTATTACTCCTTCTCGAGCTATTATCTAGCCTAAGATCTCAAATGATGGATTTTTTTACTCTACTAAAAGCAATTAAAAACTAAAAAAATGAAATTATGACCAAATTAGAGAGAACAAGCAATGGGCAAGCAAGAAATACAAAATAATGCAAAGGCCTATGGATGTGGATCCCCTTGAGGGGTTATCATGCAACATGGATGATGATTTAAAGATGCAAGGGTAAAATGGACCATGAGATTCCAAGTTTAGAACAACCCCAATTTCTCGGCGATTGAACCCTAGTCCCATACGAACATAGATAGGAATTTCTCCCAAATCTACATCCCTACGATTGCATTAAGTATGAGGAAATCTCGCTTAGGAATGAAACCTACTCTTCTTCGGATTAAACCTACATGGAGGGCTACCAAACACCCAATTTCTCGGCGTGATGATACAAGTATCCCCTTCTAATCCATTCATGATCTAATACATGCGAGCAAGTCACATCTACATGCATCACTCATAAAAAGAGCTACGGATTTCTCCTTAATGTAGCACTTAGCATGAAAAACAATGGATTAGATCTCAAAATTACCCAAGCAAAGAATTAACAAGTAATCATCCAAAATACATGATAAAACCCCCCAAGGTTCACCAACACCCGGTGGCCTTGGGGGGTCTAGTGTGTCATCATCCCACAACAAGTAACATAATCAAGTAAAACACACAAGAAAAAGCATGAGTGACACTCCCTAGATGAAATGGTGTAGGAGGAGGTAGAATGTATGCCGAATGATGCTTCCCTCGCCAAAGGAATGCCGAATGACGCTTCCTCTAGCAGCATGGGTCTCCTTCCTTCAAAGCGTGGTAGATCTCCCCTTTGAATGATGTTGCTTCTTGCCTTGAGAGTCTTGGACCTTGGGCTTAGATGATCTTCTAGCTTCCTTGCCCTTCTTCTCCTCCCCAAGGTCGCTCAAAAAACCTCTCAAGTGTCTCCCCAAAAATCGGCCAAGAAAAAGGTCTAGAAAAAAAGCCTAGCTCAAAAAGTCCCCAATATCTGCCCTAAAGTTGGTATTTATACCCCCAGGTATCGAGGGTCATATGGGGGTCATATGAGGGGTCGTATGGCACCCAAAAAAACCCTAGATTCGCGATCCATACTGGGGTGCATACGGCCCCCATCTTTGGGTAGTATGGAAAATCAGGGCGAGACACTCCAAAAACAATCCATCTGCTTTACAGTGCATACGGCCCCCATCTTTGGGTAGTATGAAATTCCTATTTTCTTCTCTTTTTGCCCAAATGATATCTTCTTGTTCTCCATGGCTTCCTTATACCCTACAAAGCAAATAGAAGATGATTAAGCATAAAACGGGCATCAAACCTCACAAAATACATGCAAAGTGAATACGATAATTATATGAAAACACCTACAATTAGACACTTATCAGGAGGTAAGGCAATCGATAAAGATGGGGTACTCGGATGATGCTTCACCTAGGATAATCACTTCAAGTGCAAGAACTCTCTATTATGCTTCCTAATCAATGCAATGGTGAGTCGTGGAAATCCTTACATACATAGTCCCAAATCTAAGGTCAACTATGCCTAACTCTATTCATGTCCCGGAGGAGAGATTAAAAAATCTCTCAACCTCGCACTCGAATAAAGTTGCAATGAGCTCTAGGGATTCCAGGTGATAAATCTCTCCCTAATTATAGACCTAACCCTTTGGTCCAGGCGGAAGGTCCCTAACCACAATTAAGCCCTAGATACTAAGATCCCCTCAACGCTTCACTCCGTTGCAAGCGTAACTAAGTCCTAGCGGAGATTCATCCCTTAGACCATTCACTCTATTATGGCCGCAAAGAACTCGAGGAACGGAGGTAGAATATATCACGTCGGAGGGGAAATGGGACGCTCCTGTACCTCTCGACTCACCCTCTCAACCCTCTCCAACCTAGCTTTGTCTAACGCTCGTGGTGTGTCACTCACTCACAAGGTTACCAACAAGAACTCTCAACCCTAGTGTCACTCTAGGGGAAATATTCATACAATCAAGCATTCAAGGTTAGAACTCACAATAAACATCAATTTATTGAAAGCATAATAAAGTAGTTCAAAGAAACGAATAAATCCTAGGGTTCACAATCACCCAAGTACCCACTAGGGGTTTAGCTCTCCATGGAGCTAAGTACAATCAAACAAATCGAATGTAAAAGCAATGAATCCATAAAGAAACCCCCTCGATGGTCGTGTCGATGGTCTTGTGGAGAGTCCTCTACTCGTCGCAAGGGATCCTTTGTCCGCCTAGGATACACCTCGCCCGGATCGATGCCGACTGAAAAGCTCTCCCAATAACCTTCTTCCAAACGACGCGATGTCGGAGCCGTAGAACCTCTCCAAAAAAACCCAGCCAATAGCCCTCAAAAATCCTAGCCAAGCCCTCTCGCAAGTTGGGGAAAAGATGGAGAAAAAGAATACCAAAAATCGGGGCTGAATCGGGCTTTTAAATAGGGTCGGAATCGGGCGACTCCACCGGGCGTGGGATCGGTACACGCGCCCGTGCGGAATTTCCACACGGCCGTGGATAATTTCCACACGCCCGTGTGGATTCTCTATTTCTCTAATTTCTCGGCCGGCTGTGAACAGTATTGCTACAGTACATGCTACAGCCTTCGACCTGAATAACTTCCCAATTCCATATTTTCATCGGGGTAACGCAAACGGGCACACGTTTACGTCGTGAATCACTTGCTTCTTCAATGATATATATGTTGGTGGAGCTCTCGTTCTTATGTGCATAAATCGGAATGCTCGAGTGTGACTGCCTTTGTGCCCCTCCCAATGGATGTGCTCACTCGAATGCAAGGAGGTTGGCACACACTCTAGCATCTCACACCTGACCTATGTCTTCGCGTTTGAACCTTAGCAAGATTTCCTCCAAAATAGGTGCATTATGATCCACATTGGCCTATTTCCTTCATACTCGGCCTCACAACCCTACCTGCATAAAAGTAACATAAAAACACACATATTAGTGTAAAAACCTGAGAAAAGTAATGCTCAACATAAGGAATGAACACTTCGCATACATATCGCACAAGCACTTATCAGACTGCGATGGAAATCATGGATGATGACGTGGAGGCAAGGATTGAGCATCCGACCCCATTTTCTGCTGAAGCTGGCACTGAGGATGATGTTTCTTATTTTGGACCTTGGATGCTTGTTGCTCGACGTAGGGGGGCGTGGCGGTGGTCGCGGTGGCGCCAGTGGTGGTGCTGGAAAACCAGTACCATGTACGGCGCATGAGAACCCTACTGTGTCTCCCAACATCTCTCCCAACGTTCAGCTGCATGATGATACTGTTAGACCGACACGTGGCACTCCATCATTTTGCGGTAGGGGTGGTCATGTCGGTAGCAGGTCCCGAGCTTCTGATACCTTCCCTGTGCTGTTAGAGAACCCCTCCACTGATTTGATCTCCTCCGGTTCTCGAGATATTGTGATTCTGCCTGGTGCTTCGTCCTTTGTTTCAAAGTACAGCGATCCCATTATTCCTTCTGACCCGGGCCCTAGTTCCAGTGCTGCTTTGAGTCCCAAGGAGAAGACTTTGTCTTCTTCTCTGACTCTGGTACACCCCCCTAGCCTTCGGTGTTCTGATGGGTTGGATGGTGGAGTTTTCACGTGTCCTTCCAACGGTTCGCATGCCTTAGTTGTTGCACAAGTGTCTGCTACCCTGAAACCTTCTCCTTCTTAGGAAAGCTCTGATCATTCTATGAGCGATTCCGGGGAAGAAGACTCTGAAGAGGGTGATGGGGACAGCGAGATGTCTGGGTATGATGATACTAATGAACATGACGATTCCATGACCCTTGATCAATACCAGTCTGGTATTCGTAAAGAAGCTCTCGCTCGTCGTGGTCCGCAACCTGTCTCCCCATCCAACAAGAAGGGGAGATTAGGCAGTGGAGATGACGTTGTCTAGGGTTTTGGCCTCCATCTTTTTGGGGTCTTTCTGTTGCTTGTTCTTCAGTGTCTCTTTTCTTTTTGTCGGTCCCTTATTTTTTGGTTTGACTATGATAGACAACATTTTTAAGCTTGTTTGCTGGAATTGTAGGGGAGTCACCGGTAGGGATACTTCGTCCCGTATCAAACATTTGATGAAGCATTTCAATCCTCTCATTTTCTGCCTTGTTGAGATGCGTGCTGATAATTCTAGGCTGGACTTCTTTTGTTCCAAGCATGGTCAAAATTGGGCCTGGGCAGCCATCGCTACTGATGGGTACTCCGGTGGCATAATAGTTACTTGGCAAAAGCAGCTGGGGAAAGTTACTCCACTGGCCAGGTCCAGGTATGTTCTTCACTTGGTAGTCACTAATGATAAAAATGAATCCTGGATTCTTTCTACTGTGTACAATTCCTCCCGTTATCAGGATTAATCTAGTGTTTGGTATGAACTCTCTGGTATTGCTACTGTTAACTTACCCTGGATACTTATTGGTGACTTTAATACTATTGCTAATCTTGATGAGTTTCAGGGGGGCTCTCGGAACTATTATCGTCGCAAGGCCCGTGTGTTTTCTGACTTTATTTCCATTAATAATCTTCTGGATGTGAATCATCCAGGTTCTAGTTTTACCTGGTGTAATAATCAGACTGGTGCTGCTAGGAAATGGGCTCGTCTTGACAGATGTCTTCTTAATTCCTGTTGCACCAATCACCTTGGTAAGTATTATCTGAAACATCTTCCCCGCCTGTTCTCTGATCATGCTCCTCTCCTCCTTACCCTCTCTAGCAGAGTCCCTATTCATAAGCGGGTATTTTGCTTTGATAACTATTGGCTTGATTACATTGGGTGTCATTTTGCTGTTAGGGAAGCATGGAATTTTTTGCCTCATTCCAATCCGATGCATGCTTTTACTCATTTAATTTCTCGTACTAAATTTAATCTTTTACATTGGAAAAGTCGTGGGCTTAATTCCATTGATTCTAGTATGAGAAAGGTTGAGTCTGAAATTTTGGAGGCCGAGGCTTTGGATATTGTGAATGGTAATGATAGTGTTTCTTCTAATCAACTCACTGTACTCTATAATAAACTTGTTGCTCTTAATCGTCAGAATTCCTCCAAATGGGCTCAACGAGCCAGGCACATGTGGGTCCTTTGTGGTGATCAGAACACTGGCTTTTTTCATAACCTTCTCCATGCTCGTAATCATAATAATGCTATTTCTGTTATTACTGATGCCAGTGGGAGTTGTTTTACTGATCATAAGGATATTGAAAATATTTTGTCACACTTTTGCTAATCTGTGGTATGAGCCTTCAGACAAGTCTGTTCTTGACATCTCTCAGGGCCTACCGCATGACTTACCTATTATCTCTGCTGCTGATGGTGAGTTCCTGACTATGGAGGTAACTAAAAAGGAAGTATTTAATGCTCTTCAGTCTCTCCCTTCTGGTAAGAGTCCTGGGCCTGATGGTTTAAATTCAGAATTTTACTGTTTCTTTTGGAATGAAATTGGAGATGCTCTCTATGATGCTGTGAATTGTTTTTTCTCTATTTCAGTTCTTCCTAATTCTTGGGGTCGAACATACATCACTCTTATTCCCAAAAAGCCCAACCCTAAATTTGTTGCTGATTATCGACCTATATCCTTATGTAATGTCTGTTACAAACTTATTTCGAAAATTCTTGCCAATCCCCTTAAGAATGTGTTACCCAAAATCATTGGTCGTAAGCAATGTGGCTTTGTTTCTCATCACAGCCCCTCTGATAACATAATTGTGTTACAGGAAGTAGCTCATTCTTTTGATCGAGAGCCTAACTACCCCCCTAGGATGTTAGTAAAACTTGACATTGAAAAAGCGTATGATACGCTGAGCTGGAATGCAATTCTTGCCACCCTTAAACGGATGAACTTCCCTAGTCGTTGGAACTCTTGGATTTGAGCCTGTATTTGTTCTGTTTCTCTTTCTCTGCTTATCAACAAACAACCCTCTCCTTGGATTAAACCTGCTAGAGGCCTTCGGCAGGGAGACCCTTTGTCCTCCTATCTATTTATAATTGTAGCTCAAAATTTAACTGCTATTTTAAACTTTGCTTTGAGACACGGTATGATTCCTGGTTTTCATTCTGCTATTAGTAATAACTTCAATCATCTTATGTATGCGAATGACTTGATTCTTGTTACTCGTGCCACTAGGAAATCTTCTAGGTATATTAATCTGTGTTTGTCTATATATGATCATCTCACTGGTCAAAAAGCTAATAAATCTAAATCTGATGTGTATTTCCCTTCAAGATTTAACTTCAGACTTAAAAGAAGAATTTGCAATATCCTTGGTCTTAAGGCTGGATCTTTTTCTTTTACTTATCTTGGCATCTCATAACACCTAAAAGATTACCTGTCCCACATTTTGCTAAGATGCTTGATAAAATTGAAAAAATCCTTTCCTTCTGGAATCAGTCTAAAATCTCCAAGGCTTGTAAAGCAATTCTGATTAACTCTGTGTTGATGTCTACACCTGTGTACTACTTGTCGGTTTATCCTGTCCCTGATACAATTCTAGATAACATTACTAAAGCAGCTAGGTCGTTCTTCTGGTCTAAGGGTGGCAATAGAAAAGGCATGAGCTCGGTCAGTTGGGCAGATATTACACTTAAGTTGTACTGAGGGGGGTCTCTCGATCCGGACCTTACGAGCTGCTAAAACTTCCTTAATGGCCAAGAATGTTCTCAGATTTCTTAATCGTCACAATGCCATTTGGGTGGATGTCCTTCTTAACAAATACAACGCTGTTAATTTTTGGACAGATTCCATCCCAGCCAATTGTTCATGGTTCTTTAGAAATACGTGGTACAATGCTAATCATAGCAAACCTCAGCTTTGGCTATATCACTTTAATCCAAATCTCACTGATCTTCTTTCTCATCCTTGGTACTTTGAAATTCCTCTGGCATTTAAACCCACTTTCTTGAACATGGACATTAATTTTGATTAGCTGAGATGCTCGGATTTTATTAGTGATAATAATTGTTGGAATTTCAGCTTAATGCATGATGTGTTTGGTGATAATCTTAACTATGAATATCTTATATCTGATAGACTCCGCAGCTGCAGTGATCATTGCTGGGTTTGGTTTCCCAAATCTCAAAATCTTAAATTAACTTCTACTATTTATGCTTATTTCAATAGACCTGCAGGTTCCCTTGACCCTTGGGATGGTTGAGGTAATATCTGGCGTCTCAAAATTGCTCCTAGGACCAAACATTTCATTTGGTTGCTCTTTCATAATGGCATTAAAACTTTTGATTACCTTTACAAATTAAACCTTGGTCCTTCCACATTTTGCAAGTTCTGTAATCTTGATATTGAAACAACTGAACATCTTTTCTATACCTGTACCAAAGTTTTTGCTCTTTGGCGCTCAGTTAGTAATCATATTGGTATGAGCATTTAATTTCGGGATGGGTTCTCCTCAGGCAGCTGGCTCTGTCCGACTAATTCTGAATATGATATGTATGGTTAATCGATCATCGCCACTATCTGTTGGCTCTTGTGGAAGGCCAGATGCAACCTTGTATTTAGAAATAGGGAAAATTATTTTTAAGTCCCTGAAATTTTTTAAACTTCCTCCAAGGTCCTTCTGACAAAACTAAAGTCCCCGTCCGTTCGTCCTTTATAGTTTTTGTACTCGTTCGTCCCTTCCGTCACCCCAAGCTGTGATATTTTTATTTAATCCCAAAAGTACCCTTGAAAAAGTTTGGAGGGAATAATGGCGCCAAGTCAAATCACAGCATGGCTATTGTACTGCAAACTTGCTTTGGAAGTTGCATTCTTCTTCTACTTGTATCTTGATGAAGAAGCTGGTGTTCTGGTCCATATTGTTTCCATTCTTGAGCCTCTTCATGTAAAGAACCAATTCTATCTTCGTTCGTCGTCTCCGTCTCCCCAGTCCGGAGAAGCTATCCAGTGCAACGTTACACCAGCTGCAAGGATCTCATCTTGAGCATACCGTATGTTAACGATATCGTCTACCTAGAGATTTTGTTCATATTATTATCTTATTTTTATCAACCACCATGTTCAGAAGGTGGCAGTTTATGACTAAAGGTTTTTTTGTTTTGTTGCTGTAGTGGCTTAATGGACATGTTTTACACTGTTGTGAAATATAAGGGAGAGGGTTGTGTGTTAGATTTAACCATCTTGAGTGGGTGGGAATTATTATTGGAAGAAATATGTACGTATTGGCACCTTCAAGCTTCATCGGTCAAAGTTAAGTATATAATTCCAGATGAGCAGAAGACAGTGGCTTCCATTATTTCCGAAGATGACTTCCAAACAATGTGCAACATTCACCGGTTATTCAAAATAAACGTGGATGATATGTTGGTAGGGACTGTGGATAGTAACACAGAAGACAACTCTGGGTCATCGAGACCATCGTAAATATCATATATCTTTTATTCTTTCATTTTTTGTAAATCTCTGCTTACGCGATAGATGTTGTCCTTCTATTTGATTTTAATGGTGTACACATGTGATACAGTGATTGTTATGCTGGTTTTTTTGCGCATTAAAACATTTTCGTATTTATTCACTTTAGATTGTAGTTAGTTTTCGGTTTTGTAGTTTAGATTTTTGCTTTCTGTTAAGATTTTGGTAGTAAGAATTCAATTTTACAGTGTTTCTATTTATTTATTGATTTAACAACTTACTTTTTCCATCATACTAGGGAAACATTGTCAATGCTACCGCCAGTTTTACATGGAGCACCTTTAACAATAAGTAATCCGATAAGAGATTCAGAAGTTGAGTTTACTATGATTGGTCATCGTTTTGAAAATGCAAAAGACTTTAAGGATGCATTGTGTGACTTAGCCGTCAAACGCAATTTCAACTTTCGGTTCATAAAGAACGATAAAGATAGAGTGACTGTGACATGTGCTGATGAAGATTGTCAATGGCGTGTTCATGCCTCAAGAGACGGAAACCTTCCTACATTCAGGATTAAAACAGTACAACATGAACACACATGCGGTGGGGGCATCAACACACCATTTCACCCGAGAGCATCAAAGAAATGGGTTAGTAGGAAGGTAGTAATGAAATTACTTGATCGGCCTCTGTACCGAGTAGTGGATATACAACGAGATATATTACGTGACCACAGTGTTCGTCTGCCGTATAAACAAGCCTGGATGGGTAAAGAGTTAGCAAAGGGAATTCAATTTATAAACAACAAACACAATAGTTGGATACGAGTAAGCTTTATTGGTCAGCAAGCATTGAAAGTGATGTATAAAGCGAGTAAGTCATTTGGAGCTAGCATATATGATCAGTAATAGACAAAAATGACTTTTGCTGTTAATTTGTATAGCATAAGTTAGTAAGACAGTACAGTAATGACTGTTCTTATTAAAGTAAATATTCAAACAGAGTAATGACTGTTCTTAGGGAAGTAAGACAGTACAGTAAGTGAGGACATTCATTTCATGTTAGGCATTTGACTTTTCAGCACAATCATTAGACGGCTGTGCGTCTGCATTAATCTCTGGGATGGGTGACGTGGTTATTGGTTGCTGATCATTTTCTTGGTGGCATTGTGGTGGCGCATCATCCATTTTTTCCCCATCCTCTGTACTCGCCTCTGATGCTTGCATAGGCAATGCTAACTGGGGTGTGTTTCGTGTAATGCCATCTGACAAGATGCGTATAGCGTACTCTAGTCGCAGATGGGCAACATCTGAATAGGGTACACTGAGTTCCTCGCCATGCAGAAGCTGTTCCATGAAGTGCATCAGGTACACTGGATAATCGACACTGTCCTCCCTCTGCTGTGGGCAGTCACGAACATGGGTAAGGGTATACGATGCCGCCTCATTGATATTGAATTTTATCTGCAAACGATCTTCAAACAAGGAACGCTGCAAAACACGAAAATAGAGTTACAAAAAAGTACCAGAAACTCGAAATGGGTATCAATATTACCATGGCATTTGCTGCATGATCATTAACTGGACTACAGACAGATGATTCCTTCTCCCCCTCTTTTACAAATAATTTTTCATCGTTTTTCAGTTGGGTTAAGGACTCTATGGCATTATCAATAGTCATCAGTTGTTTGCTCATTAAGCACACTCATTTGTGATGGAGTTGCCGCTGTCCTTTTCTTTCCTTTTCGAGTACCGACATTTTTTGTTGAGGGAGCAAGTGTTGGGCAAGAGGATTTCATTGCCCTTGTAGCTCGCGTGACTGGCTTCTCATACTGGGATGCTTCAGATATGTCTGCCAATGGGGGTTTCGGTACTCGTGGCTTGGACGCCACTTTCTTGAACTTTTTGGCCGGGGTTCTGACTGATCATCATGGGGTGGTTGCTCCACATTCCTGTTGATGACATCTTCCTTCCTTTCAAGAACACTTACCTTTGCACAAAGTGCTATCAACTCTTCCATCAAAGTTTCATAGTTCTCGTCTTTTGTGGCCTTTCTCACTGGACTTGAGGATAGCGATTGCTGGCCAGACTCCAACTGTGTGCTATCTGACTGCCTACTATACTGACCTTTTGTCTGGGAGGGCTCCCCCTTCATTTTCCCATCTAATTTCCTTTGTCTTGTCCTCACATACTTAGGTGCTTTCATAGCATCGGATGTCTCTGAAACCATCAATGTGTTATTCCGTTGAACCTTTCCATATCCGAGCAGTTCAATTTCAGATTCTCTGTCGGCCATGAGTGGAACAAACTAGCAGAAGATAACAAACATCAATGAAAACATGTACATTAGAAATTAATACATAAAAAATCTTTGCATAAAATAAACATCTTATATAACATACTGAACATTTATATAAATAAGTAAACAAGTTTGCCAAATTGTGAACAGATTGGTGTGAAACAACATTACAATTGTAAATATTAATTTCATACCGATACTTATGAGTACTATATTGTAATATTAAAACAAAAATTAGAATATTCACGAGTACATGCTAAACTATGCATACCTTCTTGCCCTCTAGTGAATCAATCAAGGCACTAACAACAGCTTGTTTCTTGTAACTACCAACACCATAACAGAGAATGCGTGGTGTCCTTCCAAAGTGAATCTTCTTCCCGTTACCTGTGACTTCATAAAACCAAATGATTAATGCCATAGTACAACCCCTTACGTATCCTATCCTTGATTGCTTCTCGGCACATCTCTCTTTCACACGAGCGGCTGCGAGAGGTAACCATTTATGTGTAGCTTGTGCCCATGCGTACTGTCCTATTGTTGATAGATTGTCCACATAGTAGGGTAACCATGCCGGTGACGAACATGAAGTTGTGGGGAAAAGGAGAAATCCTAGAATGTACAATAATAAAAGCTTCACAAAACTTTCTTCTTTCTTGCTTTCTCTTCTTACCACCATGTTCATTAATGACCTCACCAGGCAGTCCCTGTTTCGGTGTACTCCTTTACTGAAGTATTCCTCTTCAAATACAGAACGTTCCTTTTTCCTTTTGAAGTCAATGGCAGTGTCATCACATTGTAATCCTAATATTAATGAAACATCTTCGGCCTTGAATTGCAAAAAACTATCCCCCAAATGGAATGTGTTGCTACTTTCATCAAACATTTGCATTAATGCATCCAAAACACTACGCTCTTGGACTATGGGCTCAATGTCCATGAGGTAGCTGAATGGTGTCCTTCGAAGTATATCCCAATGCCTTCGTGTCATCATCTTCTTCAACTCGGTTGATGGTATCAACAATCGGTGCTAAATAACAACGTCCGCTCACAAGATTTCTGAATTGTCACCCATAATCTTCCTAATCACACAAACAAAACAAACCGGTCAGGGCGACATATACTTATTGAATAACAAAGTCATAACCCACTATATCTTTCCCAAACAATATAAATTGCCCATAATATCAACAACAACTCACGATGCAAGCAATTGTCATCCAGTAATTGAACGTAACAAATGTAAATGTAAAAAAATAACCACTGATAGTAATCCTCATAATAAAAATGCATGAATCCTAAATGTTAATGATCCATTCACATATTCTTTGGTTCTAAATGTTAATCATCCATTCATAATACAACTAAAGAGATACAATCTTATCGTAATGTGATTGTTAGCCATTTGAACATCAAATACATTTTGTAACATCGGCCCTAAAATAAATTCCACATGTTGATATCAACTTTATTAGAGAGATTCTGAGCACATAAGACATTTGTTTTCATGCATTCATGCGGATTTATTCATTACAACCGAAATTAGGGCACAAACCTATTGTACAAACTAACTACACACTCAAATTTCATGTCTTCGTCAAGAGATTTCAAGGAATTTCGTGGCTTATGAACAATGATAATCCAATTTAACAAACAATAAACTATAAATGCAAGATAAGACTAACTAAAGGGTGTTGGCCTCCAATGTCGTCGGCCTTGAACCTTTTTTTCCCTTCGATGTCCAAAAGCGAAGGCAAGGATGCTCTCAAGCTTTCTCCTTCTCTCCCGGTAGTAGCGACACGAACGCCGGGCTACCGAGATATGGTCGCTCAATGGAGGAAGACGAAAAAGGCTTTCTTTTTCTCGGGAGAAGAAGAAATGAGTATGGGGATGTGATGTGATGGTTGCTTTAACTATTTTACATTTTCAAAATTTTATAACCAACTGAGGGCAATCCCGTCATTTTACTCTATTTTTAACACCATTAGTGGACTGTTGGACTTGAAAGTATTTATATAGAAAAGGGGGGACTTATAAGGGATATGGAAAAGTTAAAGGACTTTTTACTCCATTGACAAAATGGGAGGGATGCTCCATGCAATTCCTCTTAGAAATAAAGCTCTTGATTTTCAACATATTCCTCTTAAAGCCATCCATCATGTCAGGGAGTATTCTCAAGCCTTTCCTTATCAATTCGGTAAAAAGCTTATCTTGACTAACTTTGATGCCACTGATTCTCCATTTTTGTTTGTTCGTTCTATGAGCTCCAGTGATGCTGTGAAATTTGGTGCTGGCTTCTATGTTACTGATTTCAATTCCCAATTCATCTGTGCTGGTTGTTGTCTTAACCATGCTGATTTGGTTCTTGAAGTTGATGCGTTAGCTCTTTTTGCGGCGTTGGGGAGCATGTTTGCAACTGATATCCATGTCAAAATGATCTTCATCGCTAGCTCTGACCTGTATAACATCATTAAGGATGGGCAATCTAATCCGGTGTGGTGGCTCATCCCATTAGTTAACAACATTTCTGATTTTCTCATTGCGCTTGACCTGCCGTCCATTCACAGCATTCCTGATTCTTGGTTAGCAGTTGCATCTAGTTTGGCTCTCCTTGGTGTCAAGTCTCATGATCTTACCCTTTTTCATCAAGGCAGGGACCTTCCTTACTGGCTCATGAAGCATTTGTCTTCTCTTGGGATCATCTTGTAATCCTTCTTAGTTTTTCTGTGTTTTTTGTTGTTTCAGTGTCTTTTTCATTTCCTTTCCGTTTATTTGCCCCTGGGCTTGGTTTGTAATTGAACTTATTGTATTGTCTTTTTTATTTTAATAAATTAGCTCAAGGAGCTCTCTTTCCCCAAAAAAAAAAATTATTTTTTAACATATATCCCACATATGAGCTAACACATAATTTTAATTTTCCATCATCTTTCCATTAATTTTCATCTATTACCCAACTTTCTCCTCAAGCTTCTCCTCGAGGTTCTACCAAGGAAAATACCCTTCTTTCTTTTGCTCAACTAATCACAAGCTCTTCTCACTCTCTTCCTTCCTTCCTTTCTTTCTTTTTTTTATTTCTTTCTTTCTTTCTTTCTTCTTCTTCTTCTCTCCAATGGTGTCCCTTCTTTCTTGCCCCTTTTATCTTATGCCCTTAAACCCTACAAAATAAAATTGGCACAAGAAAACTGATGCTCAAAACCCCCTTTGTTCTTAAACAAGGCTAAAAGATCAACCAAGAAGATTCAACTTTGTAGGTAAATACTCCTTGGAGAGACACACATCCTTTTTGAAGAAAGACCTTAGCTCTTCATTAACTTCATTCCTTATTCTCCCTATTTTAGAACCATGCCTTTAATTCTAATATTTTTATATTCTATATGTTTTATGCTTATGTTGTTATCAATAAATCCTAATATTTTCTTTTTTTTTTAATTTAATTAAATATGGATGTTACCACACTTAAGCCAAGAGATTGTCATGAAAAGCAGCCATATGTTACCAAGTCTCTGATGAAGATATCCTCTTTGCCTTGAATGGTTTGTTATCCACCTCATTTTCCAAGTCATTGCTGTGATCCTGATTTGTAAAAATTTATTGCAATTTAAAATGTAAATATAAACAAATGGCAATTCTTTTCATTAATAAACCGGAATATATAGAAGGATAATTTACAATGTAGCATGCATAGATCACCTCAAAATGGATGGGATTAAATCTAATTCAAATTTAGGGGTGGTGTCTTCATTGAGGTGCCAGGTTGGTGGAAGAAAAAAAGCTTCAACTCTGAAATTTCAATTACCTAAGGACGACAGAAAAAGACAGCTGGAGAGTTCACAAAGCATTTTTACAGGTTAAAACTGTTAGATGTATATGTACATGTATTTCCTATACCTATATGTATTGTACTTGACAAAAGAGGAAATCTTCGTCAGAGACTTGGTAACATATGGCTGCAAGTTGCTCTCCCGTGTTTGAGAGTGATGTTAGACATTCTACTACTAATAAATTTCCCTTTTTACAAGATGTGGAGTTAACGCTGAAGGTGAGAGCAGTTGACAATAGATTATTGTATGAAATGGCACGCAATCTTTGTCCAGAGATCACTTGATGCTTTACAGCCAAGTATGAGTGATCCAAGTAGTGAGGGAGAAAAAAAGTGTGGAGAGGTAATATATGACCAAACAATTGTGTTTCTGCCAATTAAGGAATTCCATAAAAGGTGGTGGTAGGTTGGAATCTGAGGAAGGATTTTTCGGTGATGATATAGTTCCATCCACATATCCAAACAAACCCCAAATATGAAGAATGCTCTCTACTTTAACATTACAAATCAAATAGTTGGTATCATCAAGTGTAATGGTAATGAACTTAATGATGTTTTGTAGCTAGTAGTGTTGGACGTGTTGCCATCTATACTGTTGGTGTGGTTGATTTGTGTGACTTAGTAATATGATAAGTATGAGTGTATGCTAGGTTGTAGAGTGTTGTAGAGAATGTGTTTATAAAAAAAAAGTATAAAAAAAAATTCAATAAGAATGGGGTCTTGATACCATGAAAGACGTTTGTGTATTCATTTGATTTGATGATGAAGTACATGAATATCTTATTTTATACATTGGTAGAATGGTTTAAAACTGGAAATAATAATAATAATAATAATAATAATAATAATAATAATAATAATAATAATTTAATCTTAATTTACAAAAAAAATTTCAAATATCTACCATATCACAAAATATACAATAACTTAATTAGAAGAGTTAATTTAAGCAAGAGAATAGTTGAGAATAGTTGAGGATTATTCTCATAATATTCTTTGTGTTATCACCCAGTTAGTAGAACCTGAATGTGCCAACTGACAAAGCAAT
The DNA here is from genome assembly GCF_009730915.1 of Dioscorea cayenensis subsp. rotundata. Classification (NCBI taxonomy): domain Eukaryota; kingdom Viridiplantae; phylum Streptophyta; class Magnoliopsida; order Dioscoreales; family Dioscoreaceae; genus Dioscorea; species Dioscorea cayenensis. The sequence continues at coordinate 12,911,865 of NC_052481.1, read as the reverse complement.
ATGGAGAAACAATCATGTCAAGTTCGAGAAATCAATTCCCTCATAGATTGTATTGGTGAGATGTGCCCATAAGCTATGGAATCTCTCCAGAAGGTTAATCCTGATAGGAAGAGAAAAATAATAAATCAAATCACCATCCATTTGCTCATTTCATTATAACTAAAATAAAAGAATTTTAAAAGGCAGTGCAACAGCTGGAAGCTCGATATTTGAAACTGATTGCCTTCTTTAAAGAGCCTACAAACCAACAAGGTCGACCATACAGGTGACATCAATTGATGCGGCTTGCAATAGTAAGACCCTTGAAAAAGTACTTAAACTGAAACAAAGAAAAACTACCTAGCCATGTATACAAGCTGACTGTGGCCAACCAGAACAATTCCCTGTTTACACTGCTGAAACTATTACAGAGAACAAAATTTCTAGATGTCAGATTCAGTCCAAGTGTTGAGAAAATAAATCTTAAATTATTCAAGAAATAAAGATCTGAAATTACAGAACATACCAGTACATGAAGAGCAAGTTTCCCCATCCATACAAAAACGATGCCCATGATGAACCTGTGAACCTGCAATAATTATCTGACATCAACTTTCTGCTGTTACTCTTATCTATTCAGAAAGAAAACGTAAAAAATTCCTATAAAAGGTTCATCTAGAAGCATAGATATGAGAAATGCAAATTATATTTTAGGACCATTGTTTCATTAGAGGAACTGATGGGTTCAGAGGTGGGATTTTAGGTTTAAGACGGGGAAACACTGAACCTTCTTCCAGCATACAATTCTTCTTCAGTAAAAGACAGTAAACAATATTTGATTCTCCCTGCATGGTAATGAAAAATAAATGGAGAAATAAAATCTCAAATACCACATCAAATCACGAATAAATAATGCTCGTGGGATCATGAGTCCATTTCCAATCATCCCAAGCAACATTGTAAGCGCAGATACGCCTTTGATGTTATCTGGGTTCAGATAATTCGTCCACTGCACATCATAACCTAGATGTCAAGTCAGTGTACAAAGTGAATACTAGTCAGATATAACCATGCAAAGAAGAGTCATACCATTTGGGCAATGGGCATCCACATGAAAAGGAAAGTGGCAGTCCACCCAGATATTGATTGGATAAATTTCACTCCTTTCTCAGGAAGTTTCCGAAAGCGTGCCTGCAAGTCTTAGTGAATTTCCCATCAAAATTTGTAATGAACTAGAGATCTAATAAAAAGATGTGACAAAAAAATTTACTGAGATGGATATATATGTATTTTTTTTTCTTTTAACTTGTCTCACAGAAGAATGGTTGAAAGAATGTATATCCATCAGCAAACACCAGACCTAATACCCGTCAACATGGAGTTCAGCATGGAGCATGAAAAATTTTGACACAAATATTTATCTGTTTGTCGGGAGATTTCCTGTGAAATATAATGAAACAAGGTTCGCAATAGCATACAAAATGGTAATATAACTACCAAAACAGAAGTAAATAAGAATATGGGATAAAGAGCAAATAGTGGGGAAGGCACATGCAGTACAAGGAACTTAATACTGTGTTGCTTCTGTAATAGTGCTAGATAGTTCATTACTAGCAACAGTAAATCCAATTAGCTAGTACCAATCAGTAAAACAAATCATTCAGGATATGATAGTGAATTCTCTTCCTCTGGGATGCATCTAGGCTAACCGTTTCCATCACATAGAACTTCAATTTCTACGATGGTCACAAGTGTGACATAAAACTTCAATTTCTAAGATGGTCACAAGTGTGAATTAAACAAGACCCCACCATGGCATCACAAAATTAGAAAGAGAAAAGGAAAAAGAAAAAAGAAAACAACAATCCTAATCCAAGGAGTTTCTTTTATGTTGAATAAAATATTTGGATTGCTTCTAGCTTGTATAGCATACTTTCAATCCAAATACAAGCATTCCTAACTCTACTCTTCTACAGCAAACATGAACAACAAATGGAGAGTTTCTTACAAATTCTTTAACTAGATATTAGTAAAGGCTATGGTTAAGATCTCCAGGAGCTGGCCATTGTAAATTCTCAGCATAAAGAATTAAGGATGAAACATCTAACGAATTGAAATGAAGATCATATACCATAGTGACAGCCACAACCGCCACACTGCAAGAAATCGTCCCTGGCAAAACGCTGTTTGGTATAACAGGAACAAATGTTGACCACATAACCTGCAAATCCCAAATAAAAACATTGGAAAATCAGAATCTATTTCTCCAATTAAAACTATTACCACCAAATCAATCCTCCTCCAAATAAAAAACCACGATCTCACCTGAGGAAGCACAGATAGCCCACCAATGGTGACGAAATCCTCCCAAGCAAACCAAAACAAGTCTGAAAGCCGACCAAAGTAATACAGAAAGTTCAGAAAAAGGCCAGCAGCCACCACAACTGAGATCACCGTGAATTGGGGTAGAGGCACAGCTCCAGCCATCGCCAACTGCGCAATAACAATGTAAATTGATACAACCCCCAGAGTCTGCACGACAGCAGCCTCCACCTCCTTCTTCTTCACAAAGTAAGACAGCAGTGTCAGGTTCCCAAGCAGCCCAGTCAACATCCCCTGTATCGCCACCATTATCAAGATCATGGAAACAAAAGGGAAAAGGGTCATTAAATAAAGAGAGACAGCCTTGGGTTGCATTACCAGCCAGGGTATGGCAAAGAGAGCTGACGCGTTGCCGGCGAGGAGGTTCTGGGAGTTGAGGATGATCTGGGGCAGCTGAATGAGGAGGAAGGGGATGTTAGACGCACCGGCGAGCTTCGAGGTCATGGTATCCCAGTGCGAGAACTCAGGGCGGTGAGGAGCTGAGGGGGAATTGGAGGCGGCGGCGGCAGAGGCGGGGGTGAGAAGACGGTGGCGATTTCGGAGGGCGAGGGATTTGTGAGAGATTAGGGATTTGATAGGAATGGGAAGAGGAGAGAGAGGAAGGTGAGGAAGCGCGAGAGAGAATGGCATCTCGGGTTCTCTTGGGCCGAAATGGCAAAGTGGGAGGTGGACATGGATGGAGGGAAAAAGCTTGGAGAGCGTGATCTTGGAGGCGGGACACGTGGATAAACTAAATAAATGACGCGTGCTATTTAAGTATTGGTTAGAATTATACTTGATATTTCCAAACCGTTGGGTAAAAAAAATAAGGAATATAATGGAGCAACCGATAAAAATGGGCTTTGGGCATTTTAATTAATAAAAAAAAAATCCTATCTCAGCATTGAAATTATCTATAATTTGTGATTGTTTTTGTTTAAAATTTGTTGTTATTTGTAAGAATTATATATATATATATATATATTTTTTAATTTTACCTATATCATTAAATGAAGTTTATTTAAAGAGATCATGTATAATGAAAAAATGATCTTTAATAAAAACGTAAAATTGTGCTATTATATTATTTATAATTTTAGGAGTTTTAATAGCACATGCTTAAATATGGTAGATAATTTGAATAAGAGAGAATATTTTATTGATGTAATAAAAATTTTAGGGCACAACTTAATTACATGAATTGCTTTAGCTGTGGTTCATATGGTTCCCAATAACTTTTTTACACGTCACATATATGAACCTGCACATAACCCTAATTTTCCATCATTTTTTTAACTCATGTTCGTTGCATTGTTTTATAGAGGATTACAAAATGAAATGGAAATTGAACTGATTTGTTATTGAACTGGTTTTGTTTACCAACTCCATTCCAATGACCAAATACAGAAGATCTTCATGCTCAATTTGATGATTTTCTCTGATAATAATACTTTATCCCACACGTACCTCTTTCACTTCAACCTCTGTAATCCTTCCATCTGCGTCCTTGTCCACCCTGAAAAACATTCAATTGAAAACAACATTTAGCTCTACTGAGAGCTTATTCTCCCTGAGAGCTTCTTTTCCCCTTCTTTGCTTCTGTTTCCCCTCTCTCCTCCCCCTCTTGCTATGGCAAGCGGGGGGTCAGATCCCCTGTCCAATCCCCTTCGCCCTTCTCCCCCCTCCTGGGCTCAAATCGCCTCCAAACACACTTCTACTCAAGAAACTTCTCACCTTCATAATCTTGCAGTCCTCTCTAAACTCAAAGAAACCTCCACTGATTTCATCAAGCTGGATAATGATACTCTGAATTGAGCTCGTCTTCGCTTCCAACACTCTCTCTTCGGAAAATTCTTCGGAAAGCCACCGTTATTCGAACAAGTGAAAAGCATACTATTGAAGAAATGGGAAAACCTTGGTGAAATCCAGATTTCTGATCTTCCTAATGGGTTCATTCTTATTCGATGTCCTACTCAATCTGTGTTGCAGCGACTACTCTCAGAAGGACCCTGGACCATCAATGGAATCGTTCTTCAATTATCTCCTTGGTGTCTGTATTTTGAACCAATATTTACCAAACTCACTACGGCTGTTATTTGGATCCAACTTCATAACTTACCCATAGAGTTCTGGAGTGGTGATACTCTAGAAACCATAACTGGCCACTTGGGAAAACTTTTGAAAGTCGATGATCTTTCCCTTTCTCTTACTCGTACTAAGTATGCTAGGCTTTGTATTGAAGTAGACCTCTCCAAACCTCTGTGCAAAGGTTTCTGGATCGGAGATGATCTTCATCGGGTTTTCGTTGTTGTTCTCTATGAACGTTTGCCAACTTTTTGTTATACTTGTGGGGTGATAGGACATGGGTCTAATTCTTGCAGCCGTGCTCTAGCAACCGGGAAAGCAAATGTCTGTCAGCCCCCTCGTCCTCAACGAGGGAAGGAGGTCAGGCAGGAGCTTTCTCCCATGGATGCTGGAACAGGCGCAAATGATTCTGTCTCGTCACCTCCAAGTAGTGAAATCGGTGATCCATTGGTTCCTTCGAACACAGAGGTTGATTCAGAATATGGACCGTGGCTGATAGTTTCTCGCCGGCGAGGCCTTCCCCGCTCCCGCGGCGGTAGTGTTCGCACTCCCAATGCGGGTGTGGGTTCGGCAGCCGTTCCAAGCAGCGACGGTCGGTTCTTCCGAGGCAACTCTGTTCATAGCATACGTGGCGGCTTGAGAGGGGGTGCTAGTGGGCGGCACCACACTTCCCATGCCTCTTTGCACGATATCCAGTGCATGCAGGCTTCTGTTCCCTCTGACATTTCTGACGTTGCTGTCACTCCCGTAGCCCTGCCTTTTGTGCCTGGGGACTTGGGGACGCTCCATCCCAAAGCCCCTCAGGAATCCTCTAAGCCCACTGACACTCCTTCCCATGTCCCTTCTCATACCCCGTTGGACAAAACTGTTCGTTCTACCCAACCCCTACAGTCATATCCCAAGACAATTGAACCGTTGGATAGACGACATCGTTCTCCCCCTCTTGTCCTTTTGTCTTCTATCGAAGAAAACCATTCTCTTTCTGAAGTAAACCCTAATCCAGCTCATTCCAAGATTGTTGATCAGGTCGCTGCTGCTCTGGATGAGGGTTCCATGGAGGAAAACAGCGACTCTGAGAATGAAGATTCGGACGACTCTGATGCCCAGATGTCTGAAGAAGAGGAGCCTGATGACCTCATCACCCTTGATCAATAGCAGGAAGAAGCCAGAAGAGTTACTCTCATTCGCAAGGGCTCTCTCTTAGATGTAGAATCCCAGAAGAAGGGATGTTTGGAACTGGGGGAATCCAGTCTCTCTTGATTTGTCTTCACTTTGTATCCTTTTTAGGGAGTTATCTTTACCTATTACTATGTTTATGATAAGCGTTAACAAGATTTGTTGCTGGAATTGTAGGGGTCTCTCTACCCGGGATACCCTTGCTCGCATTCTTCGTTTTTTCCGTCAAAAAGACCTTGCTATTCTTTGTCTAGTGGAAACCAGGGCCAACTTAGATCATGTTGGTAAGTTCACTTCTAAACTTTCCAAAAACTGGGATTGGGCCTCTATCCTCGCTGAGGGTTTCTCTGGAGGCATAGTTGTTTGCTGGAAAAAAAGTTTGGGCATAGTGACTCCGGTTGCCTCCTCTAGACGCGTCCTGCATCTGGTGATATCCTCCAACTTATTCTCCAGTATTATTATTTCTGTCGTTTATAATTCTAGTCGTGTTTCCTCCCAATGTGCGGTGTGGGATGAGCTTTCTAAGATTTCTTCTTTTCAATATCCCTGGTTAATTATCAGTGATTTCAACTCTATTATGTTCTTGAATGAACACAAAGGGGGTCGTTTTTGTAATTATTCCAGAAAAGCTTCTTTTTTTCGGGGTTTTGTTGAATCTAACAATCTTTTTGACCTCAATTTCCCTGGCTCCCCCTTTACTTGGTGTAATAATCAACGTGGTCTTGCCCGCCGTTGGGCCCATTTGGATCGGTGCATTGTTAATTTAGATTGGATTTCCCGTTTTAAAAAATTTACTCTTACTCACATGTCCCGTAGTTTTTCGGATCACTCTCCTCTTGTTTTATCGATCTCTTTGCATGATTCTAATAAACGTTACTTGTTCAGATTTGAGAATTACTGGTTGGATTATATTGGCTATCATGAATCTGTCAGAACAGCTCTCCGGTCTCCTGCTCATGGTAACCCACTTCATATCTTAACGCATTTACTTTCTTGTATTAGATTTAAGCTTACTTCGTGGAAGTATATTGGCATTAACTCTCTAGAGAATGACCTTAATCAGACTGAAGCTGATATTTTTAAGTTAGAAAGTATGGATGATACACTTGTTTCGCAAGCTAATCTTTCTGCCAAGTATGCCCGTTTGGTAGCTATTCAATGTCAAATCTCTACTATGTGGGCACAGCGAGCAAGCCTCCTTTGGGTTTGTGATGGTGATAAAAATACAAATTTTTTTCACAAATTTGCCCGCATTCATGCCCATTGCAATTACATTTCTCAAGTTATGGACTCCTCAGGTAACAGTCATACTGAGCATAATAGCATTGAGCATACTTTCATGAATTTCTATTCTAATCTCTGGACTGATCCTGGTTCTAATAATCTTGATAATTACAATGATATTATTCATGCTTTGCCTGATGATCTCCCTATAGTCCCTACTGATATTGGTTTGCATCTTGTTCGGGAGGTTACTAAGGAAGAAGTTTTCCTTGCACTCCTTGATCTTCCTACTGGTAAATCTCCTGGTCCAGATGGTTTTAATGTCGAGTTTTATCGGTTTTTCTGGAATGATATTGGTGATTATTTAGTTGATGCTATTAAATACTTCTTTCAGAATGCTCGCCTCCCCTCTTCTTGGGGTAGAACCTATATCACTCTTGTCCCTAAAAAATCTAATCCTCGCTTGGTTTCGGAGTATCGTCCCATTTCGTTGTGCAATGTCTGCTATAAGATATTATCAAAACTTCTCTTCAATCGACTCAAGCCTGTTCTCCCTACGTTAGTAGGTAGAGAGCAAGCGGGTTTCATTTCGGAGAGAGGGGCTTTTGATAATGCTATAGCAGTTCAGGAAGTTGTGCATTCTCTTGAGTTTGATCGTAATAACCCCCCGAGGATGTTAATTAAACTGGATATCGAGAAAGCCTATGATACTTTAAAATGGAGTGCAATTCTTGCAACCCTTACCAAAATGAAATTCCCTGTCAAATGGATTTCCTGGATCTGTGCTATTCTTTATTCTTCTTCCTTTTCTATTTTAGTGAATGGCTTACCCACCCCTTGGTTTCCCTCTTCTAGGGGTATTCGTCAAGGTGATCCAATATCTTCTTACTTGTTCATTTTGGTGGCTCAAAATTTCTCTGCTATCATGAACCGAGCTTTGATCACTAATATGATCCCCGGATTTGATAACAATATGCGTTTCAACTTCAACCATTTATTGTTTGCTGATGATATTATTCTGATTACTAAAGCTTCTAGATCTGTTGCTCGTAACATAAATCTCTGTTTATCTATTTATTCCAGTCTGATTGGACAATGCCATAATCATGCAAAAACACAGATTTTTCTCCCCTCCTGGTTTAACAATAGAGTCGCTCGCAGTATATGTTCCACCACTGGTTTTTCCCAAGCTCTTTTTCCACTGAATTATCTGGGCATCCTCATTTCTCCCAAAAAACTCAGTACTCTTTTGTTTAAATCTATGATTGATAAGATCAAATTTTTGTGTGCCCGTTGGAAAAATTATAAACTTTCTTCTGCAGCTAAATCGATTCTTATAAACTCTTCCATTCTTTCTATTCCAACTTATTATCTCTCAGCTTACCCTGTTCCTGAATCGGTTATCCAGGAAATCACTAGATTGGTCAGGGATTTTTTCTGGTTTAAAGGGGGCAATGGAAAGGGCATCCATGCAGTGAATTGGAGATGTATCACTGATATAAAATCTGAGGGGGGTTTGGGTCTCCGAAACCTTGTTCATGCTAAGACTTCTCTTATGGCTAAGAATGTATTTAAATACCTCAACTCAGATAACATCTTCTAGGTGAATATTGCTCGTCATAAATATGGTTGTCTTAATTTCTGGACTGATTCTATCCCTGCTAATTGTTCTTGGATTTTTAGAGGCATTTGTCGTACTGCTAACATGTTAAAGCAAAACTTCTGGATCAAGTCCTTTAACCCTTTTCAGACATCTATCATGCTTGATCCTTGGCTTTTTGAAATTCCACTTGCTTACAAGCCTACTTTTTTTAATATTAATATTGATTATAATATAATATGTTTTTCTGACCTTTTTGTTCATGAGCTGTGGAATCAGAATATGCTTATTTTAATTTTTGGAGAGCTGCTAGGCCCTTTGGTTCCTAGTATCTGTGCGTATGATCATGTGGGTAACAATTACTGGGTTTGGCATCCTCATTCTTCTAATGTTAAAATTTCTACTGTAATTTATAAGCATCTAAACCATAATTCTGATTTGAATCTGGAGTGGACAGGCTGGAATAAACTTTGGAAGCTTCATGTTGCTCCAAGGGTAAAACATTTTATTTGGCTTATGTTGCATGGTAGAATTTCTACTACTGCCTTCCTCAATAGTATCAATATTGGTCCTAGAACTCTGTGTGTTTTTTGCAATATTGAGAATGAATCCATTGATCATTTATTTCTTGAATGCCGCTGTGCTCAGATGGTCTGGAATATGTTAATCAATATCTTGGGCATTACTATTTCATTCCCTGATATCATCTCTGCTGGTTTTTGGATGACTGATTATAATTATTCTACACAAATAATATCTGTCATTGCTGCAGTTATCTGGTACTTATGGAAAGCTCGTTGTGATGCTATATTTAAGAATTTAAATCCCAATTTCTCTTGCATTGCTACTAAAGCCATTGCCCATGTTAAGGATTTCTTGCAGGAACATTCATCTCAATTGGGCCGTAGGCTTCTTCTTAATAACTTTCCTCACAGTAATGGACTTTCCTATTCTATGCTCATCGCTGGAATGACTGCTCCAAGATTGGTAAGTTGGGGTTTTTTATATCAAATCATGACTATGTTATATCATGTGCAGGCAGCTGCTTTTTCTGGCAGAGACAAACTTTGAAGCTGGCATCAAAGCAATCAACATGGCAATTCAAGCTTCTATTGATAAACAATTTGTTATCAAGCGCATTCTTCACAGCAATACTGAATTATCTCTTGTTCTAAAAGAGGGCTGCAATCCGGTAACTTGGAGATATGCGCTGGATCTTTCTGGCATCTCTCTTCTTCTTCAAGTTGCGGGCAATCCCTCTGTGATTGACGTCCCTTGCAGCTGGAACCTCCCTGCCTCTGCTTTGGCTTCTTCTGGCAGCAACAACCATCTTCTTTGTCTCTATCTATCGGGTCGTGATTTGCCCAGATGGATCATGAAGACCTTCTCTAAACATGGTTTTATCTTCTAGTTTTTTATTAGTTTGTTCTTGGTTTGTATGTTTCAGTTTCTTTGCTTGTTCTTTTATTGTCTGTTCTAGTCTCTTTGGTCTGGCATGTAATATTTGAACCTTGTAAACTTTTATTTTGATTAATAAAATCAGCTCTCTGAGCTCTTTCCCCAAAAAAAAAAAAAAAACAAATTACTCCTTAAATCAAGGAGACCTTTTTCAAACACTAATAACGTAACAATCAGGGTAAAGAATTATTCAAACAGTAGAATGGTCACCAAGTGAACAACCATTCAAACAGTTGAAAGATCACATGCTAATACACCTCACTCAAGTTAGACAAGCTGTAATGAGGCCTAACTTAAATAGATGACGTGCAAAGACTAGCTTAGGAAGAGCTTTGGTGAGAGTATCTATCAACTGATCGTCGGCATGAATGTGTAGGGCTTGCACCATCTTATGTTGAACTTGATGACAGACATAATGAAAATCAATGATAGTATGCTTCATGCGACTGTGAAAAACTGGATTCTCATAAAGATAGGTAATGCCAACATTGTCACACAATATAGTCGGACTTTTTGTGATTAATTAGGAGACTTAGCTTAAGAAGAAGATTCTTCTCCCATGTAGTTTCAGCAAGAGCACTTGGAACAACACGATACTATGCTTTTATAGAAGAACGAGAGATGGTGGATTGCTTCTTAGACGGCCAACTAATAGGGTTAAGCACAAGAAATAATAGGTAGCCAAACCTAGAAACATGATCATGGACATCACCAACCCAATCCACATCAGAGTACATGGAAAGATGAAAACCCGAATGGCGTAATAATCGTAAACCATAGTGAACCATCCCTTTAAGATACTGGAGTACTCGTTTGAGAGTTGTCCAATGTAAAGCAGAAGGTGTATGCATATATTGGGATAGTTTATTGCGAAAGTAATAGATGTTGGGTCAAGTAAAAGTCAAGTATTGAAGTTTGCCAACAAGTATGCGATATTGAGTAACATTTGCTAGTGACATACCATCTGTTACTTGGAAAAGTTAAGAATAACTCATAGGAGTTTGAATAGCATTACATTCCAGCATATTTACATCGTGAAGAATCTCATTGATATAATGCGATTGAGATAAGAGGAGACAGTTTGGACGTTGCAAGAATTCAACACCAAGAAAGTGAGCAAGATTGCCAACATCTTTCATCGAGAAACGAAAAGCAAAGGTAGAGACAACCTAAATAATCATGGTGGTGTTGCCTCCAACAATGATAATATCATTGACATAAACAAGGATATAAATAGGAGTAACAGAACAACGAAGAATGAAGAGGGAGCAATCAGATTTGGATTTTAAAAACCTAACGAGAATGGATGAGTTGTGAGCTCAATATACCATGCAAGAGGAGAATGTCTGAGGCCATATATCGCTTTGCGCCAAAGACAAATATAGGAAGGAAATTTATCATTTTCAAACCTAGGAGCCTAAGACATAAATAACTCTTCATCAAGGCCTTGAGAAAGGCATTATTGACATCAAGTTGTCGAAGTACCTAGTTATAGTGGACCGCAAAAGAGAATAGAATATGAATAGTTGTTGGCTTAACCACTATACTAAATGTAGAGTAAAAATCAATGTCGGGTTGTTGATTGAATCTCTTGGCAACAAGTCGAGCTTTGTATCGGTCCATAAACCCATCGAGCTTACGCTTAATCTTGAACAACCACTTACAAGAAACAATGTTTTTATCATGAGCACGGGGCACCAATTACCATGTCTGGTTTTTCAGCAAAGCATCAAACCCAGCTTTCATGGCTGCTCTCCACTTAGGGTATTGATTGGCTTGTTTAAAGGTTCTTGGGATAAAAGATTCAACATGGGTCAAATAGTCCAAGATTTTCTTAGGTGTGTGAATATTATTTCTAGATAGAGTAACAACACGAGTGGGAGGGGTACAAGTGGTGGTGTTCAGTTGAGGACAAGTTGTGGTAGAATGATTAGATGGATTGGTTGCAAAAGGCAAGTGAAATTCTGTAGCGATACTAGATGGTGGTAGGTGAAAGAATTGACAAAGGAGGCTAGGTTGGGTTGACGTCTGGAGTAAAACAAGAGTGGACGTGTAGGACGAAGGGTAGTCGATAGAGCTGTAAACGAGCCAAGTCAAGCCGAGCTTGGCCATGCTCAAGTTGGAATTGAGTATCTCTATAGATGTAGGAACTATCTTATTTTACCTTTAAAATTAATGATTGCTATTTTTACCAATAAAATTATGGATAAAAAGACTCTTTTATCCCTACCTACATGTTATAAGTGGGTATTCACAAATAAGTTAATGTTCTCATCTAAGGAAAAATTCTAATGCAATTCTAGTGCATTGCACCACAACTATTGAATTAAGATAAATAATTAGCCAATTTGTTTTTTTAACGAATTTCTTATTAACTGCTTGGTAAAGTGCATTTAAGTATATCCATTATTAACAAACAAAGATGTTTTTCGATTTCTTGAATATAAATTAAATTATTTTTAATATAAGTTTCTCTTATGCGTTTTTGTATTTTTAATTTATATTTCTCACTTTCTTCATTTATTGTATTTACACATGAAACTATTTCTATAAGTTACTAGAATATCTAAATAATTACAAAAATCTTTAGATATTCTGGTTTTTAATATTGTGTCAGCTAGGACCCCACAAGCTTGGTTTTTTTTTTAAAAAAAAACAAAATTGCCCATTTTTTTAATTGCTAAAATGACCTCTTTCTGGTTTTTTTTTAATCCCATTTCCTTTTCAACAATCCATTTATTTTAAAAAAAAATTGTTATTCTTATTTAAAAAAATGAGATGCAATAGGGTCAATTTTTTTTAGGTGGATACCATACTATGAACATTTATCATTTTGAGCATCGAACTTCAATTTATATCATTTTGGTCACTCAAGTTTAATTTGTATTTATTGGCAGGGTACAAAAAGGATTTCAAGGAGAATTTGATGGCATATCCACCAAATTTACATGCCAACACCAGTTCATCACATCATCTGTATACACGGACATCCTACAATATCAAAGAGAGCCATTTGGCCACTCTTATAAATTAGTTCATCAGATTGACGTGGCGTGTCAGTAATAGTGGCCATGTGGCTCTCTTTGATGATGTATCATGTCTGTGTTTGAAAATAATATGACAAATTGGTCTTAATGTTGGAAATTGTGCGTAAACATCATCAAATTCTACCCGCAATCTCTTTGATACCCATCCGTGAGTACAAATTAAAGTTGGATGACTAAATGAGACAAATTGAAGTTTAACGCTCAAAATGAAAAATGACCATAATATGGTAGCATTCAAGATATTTACCCGAATTCTTGCACATCTTTTAAAACTCGTTTATGTTTTAATATGCTTAAAACCTATTTGTTTTCTCTTTAAAAATTTTTAAAATCTATTAAAATATGAATTTTTTTAATAAAAAATTCACTTTCCACTCATAAACATAATTATGTTTGGTAAGCATACATAAACATGTTTAAAATAAATTAGCTATTATTATTCAACATTGGATAGAGAATAGATTAGTTCATTGTAAATATAAAAGGTTATATTTATTTTGTACATATTTTACTTTAACATTTTATATCTTGATCATTGATAATCTTGTGATGATATTTTAATTAGTTTTGAACACTATAATCCTTATGTATTAAGTTAAACCTTCTACTCTTTATTGGATGAGGAGGAGGGCACTAAAAGGATTTACTACTTATATACTTAAATAGTTCACAAATTAGAGAATTTTTTGATAGAGTTTGATGGATTTTCTAATGGGAATAATCCTTATGAAAAGCCAGGATCTTTTTGGTTGAAAATTATTTGGGAACAAAAGAATGGAAGCATACGTGTACTTGAATCCATTGATGCTGATAATTAGGTCTTGTGGTTCCTCTAATTGATCACACACAAAGAGGGAGATGGGAACCCTAATTTAGAGGAAACCCAAATTCTTGAATCTCAAAAATTGCATGCTTAGTCAAAGACCACACCATATTTATAAGAAATATTTATTGGACTAATTACAAGTCTGCCCATCATAAATTTGATGATTTTGTCCCTAAGAATTCTACACATCATATTATTATTATATAAATCGACACATCTAATTTAGATATTTAGGACCCTATCCATGCTTTAACTAAATCACCAAAATTGGGTCCATTCAAAATTAAATATGATAAGATATACATAATTATAAATATTAGTTGTGTACGTCTATACAATTAATGCGCATATATCCTTATATCCCTATATGATGTGTGGTCCAAAACCCAACAATCTCCCACTTGGACCATACAATCATGCACCTTCGGGATTTAAAAAAAATAAATCTTATATAAATTATCATCAACAACAAAAATGGATCATAACTGAAAAATCATCTAAATTAATCTCATCCATCAGCCATGATTATATATGGAACAAAGGGGTAGTTGTCAACAATACAATGCAATTAAACCCATAAAGATCACGCATACAGACTTGTCTAACAACATAGATCAAGTGTTGATGTGTAGTATGGAAATTACAAACCAATGTGATCTATACTTGTCTATTTTCAACTAGTCCAATTTTAAAAACTTTATAAGATCATAGTTTAAAGTAAAATAAAGAATAAACTATTAATGTCATAAAAAAACTAATTGAATGCGTCATGACATCAACATAAGTTTCAAACTATGGTAAAAAAAACTCCAATTAATCAGAAACATTTATACTAACAATGCCCATGTGAGCAACAAGCTCATGAAAAACTTATGTGCTAATGCTTTTGTAAGCAGATCCGCAATCATGGAATTAGTCCCTATAAGCCCAATGCTAACAAAGCCACTCTGAACTCTTTCTTTAATAGCTAAGAACTTAATGTCTATATCCTTAGACCTAGAAGAACTCATGTTGTTGTTTGAGAACAAAAATACTTCTCTATTATCATAATACAACATTAAAGGTCTCTTTATGTTTTGACAACTCCCAGTCCTTCAACAAAATTGGGTAGCAAAATAGCATGATTAGATGACTGCTTGGCACTTTTCCATGAAATAGCACCACCAGCCATAGTGAAGACATAACCATATGTTGACATTCAACTACCCATTTATCCAACAAAGTTATAGTTGGAATACTCAATGATCTCAAGTTTATCAAACCTTCTATATGTGAGCGCGTAACCCTTTGTCCTTCAAAGATATCTAAAGATCCTTTTGGCAACAACCCAATGTTCTTTACCTGAATTACATTGATATCTTCCAAGAATTATCACTATAAACGCCAGATTAGGATGTGTATTAACCTATGCATACAAAAGACTTCATACTGCAGATTCAATTCCTTCCGTAGGGCACTATTTTAAACTAAATTTATCCCCCTTCGACACAGGGGTATCATGAGGCCTATAGTTTTGCATGCCAAACCTTTGAAGTATTTTCTTGATATAGCTCTTCTGAAATAAACTTAAAAAGCGTTGTGAATGGTCATTATAAATCTGGATCTCTAATATGAAGGATGCTTCACCAAGACGTTTCATCTCATAACTTTTATAGAAAAATTTCTTAATTTCCCAAAGAATCCTTTTATCATTGTTGACAAGCAGAATGTCATATAAATATAGAATAAAAAAATGTATGTACTCCCACTGAACTTGTGATACACACAATCTTCAATGGTGTTCACCTCAAAATTAAATGAGTAAACAATATGATGGAATTTTTTATTACATTGACGGGAAGCCTATTTAAGCCCATAGATAGATTTCTCAGGTTTGCAAATGATTTGGTTGGTCTCCCTAGCAAATAATCGCTCCGGCTGCATCATGTAAATGATCACCTCAATATATCCATTAAGAAAGGCTGTCTTTACATCCATCTAATGTGTCTTAAGATCAAAATATGCCACAAGTTCCATAATGGTCGTAAAAGAGTCTTTCAAAGAAACAGGAGAAAAAGTCTCTTTGTAATCAATGCCCTCCCTCTGATTAAATCCTTTCGCAACTAGATGTGCCTTATTTCTTTCAATATTTCCTTATGATTTTTTTTTGGTCTTAAGGACTCATTTGCATCTAATAGGTTTCACACCTTTTGGCAGTGGAATAAGTCCCAAATGTCATTGTCCTTCGTGGATTGGATTTCCTCACCCATAGTTTTCATCCATTTATGAGAGTTTGAGCCATTAATTTCTTCATAAAAGGTAACTAGGTTGTTTTCTATTGAGTAAACATATTCTTCATGCTCATGGAGAAATACCAAATCATCATCCAAAATTGTACTTCTCCTTATTCTCGTGGACTACCTTAGAGGCAGCGGTTTTTCTTGAATTTGAAGTCGAATGTCTTGTTCCTCATATATAACTAATTGAGGAGCCTCTTCTTGATTTGTAGAAGAATATAATCTCTGTCATATATTGAATGTAGTGTTTAAATTACAATAGGAAAGCATAATTGACTGTGATCGTTAGCAATAGTTG
Source organism: Dioscorea cayenensis subsp. rotundata (assembly GCF_009730915.1). Classification (NCBI taxonomy): domain Eukaryota; kingdom Viridiplantae; phylum Streptophyta; class Magnoliopsida; order Dioscoreales; family Dioscoreaceae; genus Dioscorea; species Dioscorea cayenensis. The sequence continues at coordinate 12,895,535 of NC_052481.1, read as the reverse complement.
GAGAAGATGTATCTAAATCCTCCCCAAAGACAAAATCATTACTATAATTCTCCTCCCCAACCTCAACATCCTCAAAAAACGAGCATTTCCCATTTCAAAAAAAATGTTCTCAATGCATGATTGTAGAACTTAAAGCTTGGTGATTTTTCATAGTACCCCACAAAATAGCTACTTAATGTCCTTGTATCTAGTTTTCTCTCATTAGACCGATAAGGCCTTGACGGCCTTGACTCAAATTAATAACCCCAAACTCGTAAATGCTTTAGGATAAGCTTCTTGTCAGTCCATAATTGATAAGGGGTCTTTTCAGTAACCTTATTAGGAACTCTATTTAGGAGATATGCTACGGTCTTTAATGCTTCACCCATGAGAGAGTTAGGGAATGTTGTATGAGTAATCATACTTCTTACCATATCTTTAAGGGTTCTGTTTCACCTCTTTCCCACACCATTATGCTAGAACAGCCTGGCATGGTGTACAGAGGAATGATTCCACACTCTAGGTTTTGAGCAAAAGGGAATGAATGTACTTTACCTAATCCATCTAACTTACCATAGTATTCACCACCACGATCGGATCTAACGGCATTTATAGTCTTGCATAGTTGATTTCAATCTCTACCTTGAATGACTTAAAAACATCCAAAGCTTATAATTTCTCATGTAACAAGTAGAAGTAACTATAGTGAGAATAGTCATCAATGTACTTGATGAAATAACATTGACTGTGCCAAGATGCTTTAGGGAAAGGTCCACATATATCAGTATGTACAAGTTCTAAGCCTTTTTTAGTTTTCTCAACCCCTACTTTCCTCTTGTATGCAGTCTTTCCTTTAATGCAGACATTGTTATTGGTTTTGTAAAGGACATCAAGAATTTCATCTTTTACAAGCTTATCAATCCTCCTTTCAGAGATATGACTGAGACATTTGCTCCATAATGAATAGGAATTTTCATTTTGTAAGTTAAGTTTTATTCTTTTAGTTTCAGTATTATGGGATTCATTATTTATATTAACCATATCAAGCAAATAAAAATTATCACTTTCACTTAATGTTTTGGTTCCAACAAACATAGAATTGAAATAAAGAACGCATCTTTTATTGCCAAACGAACAAAAATAACCTTCTTTGTCTAAGATTAAAATAGAAATTAAATTTTGTCTAAAACGATGGTATAATAAATGTGTTGTTTAACTCTAAATAAAAACCAGTATAAATAACAATCTAGAAAGCCCTATGCCTATGACTTCTGCCTTTCCAGTCCCTATATAGATGTATCTTTCACCATCACTTGGCGTTCAGTAGTTCAGGAAACCCTGCATTGATATACTTATGTGAGTTATGACAGTTGAGTCCAACCACCAATTATATCTAAGAACTGAAACCGGATTAATTTCAGTACAAATTAGAGTAAGAAACATACTTTTCTTTACATACCAAATGCAATATTTAGCGCAGTCATTCTTTACATGAGAATCCTTCTTGCAAAAGAAGCATTTCAATTCTTTATGCTCTTTTTTAAGGCCTTTGCTATTCTTATCTATTTCTTGTGCCGCAACTTTGTTGTATTTTCTTTTCTTTTGAGAGCCTGAGGTATAAGATGCCAAATTAACACTCTCAACCTTATGTTGTTTCATTCTGTCTTCCCCCTGTACTAGATTTGAGATGAGCTCATTCAATGTCCACTTTTCCATCTACACAGTGATAGCTTTCGTCAAACTAATTGAATCGAGGAGGGAGATAAATCAATACTAGATGCACTATAACATCTTTTGGTAGTTCAATTTTAAATCTATCAACTTCCTAAATATATGAAATATATCGAGAACATACTCATGTATGTTCCGGTCATCTTTATATCTCATAGAGACTAGTTTTCTTAGGATAACACGTCTCCACATTATCACTTTTTATGGAGCATTCTTCAATGATGTTGAGGAAGTGCTTAACATCCTTTTCTTCAGATATAGTAGTCAGAAAGTCTCCAGGATTGTATTCTTTATAATCATCAGACCTATGTGATTAGACCACTTCCATCTTTCAAAAGATTTCCTATCCTCAATAGAGCTTTGATATGTAAGAGGTGCAGAACATGGTTCTTTTATGTTGGACAACTAGTAGCTATGAGTGATCACCTTGAAGGAATTTGTTCTCTTGAAAATAAATGAATTAATATCCTATGCCATCTTGACTATGTAAGATTAGAAGACCATGGCCAAAGTAGTCAAACTAATCCTGTGGGACACGAAGTGAAGTTTGGCAATCTCACTATACTTTAGTTGTTGGCATATGATCCAATTTAGTGAGTTTGACATTTTTCATGGCTCTCACTAGTTTGGGATACAAGAATGAAGGGTTAATACATATATAATCATAATTGGAAGATTTATAGTGCTCTATTCATTTGTTTTTGATTGGGCTACAATGTGGGTCATAAGGTTGGCCAGGTGTTACCCACATCCTTTGGTATCTTCTCATTATGAATCGAGACAAACCTAAAGTCATGCTTAAAGGAACTGAGTGTGAGTCTCGTTTTAAGTATAGGGGTAAAATTATCAATTAATAATTCTACTTCATGAGATGAAGTAAAATTGTCAATTGGTTTATGGTTTTATCTTAAGTTTAAATTTTGTTTAAAATTTTATGGACTAGAATAATTAATTAAAATTATAAGGACTTGAAAACAAAATTGGTTTTAGTTGTTTTAGAAATCTTATTTATAAAGGACTTCATAATAGAATAATGTTTATCATGCTTTATGAAGTTTATATAAATATGTCTCCTCTCTAACCCTAGTTGAACAATTCTATTCTCTTGCGAGATTAATGCCCCGATCTCTCTCCCTCTCTCACCCTAGCCATTATTTGGGAGAAAAAGAGAAGACAACTTTTGAATTCTGACATGTGATCTAGAGGTGTGGGACCTTTCTTCAACGTTAGAAAATCTTGGACTACCAAAGGAACAAATTTAGTATATCAAGAGGTAATATTTTAGATCTTGTTTTAAATTAAGCAAATTTACAGTTTTTATCAAAATTTCTAGTTGATGTTGCAAAATTTCCTTACTTTTGGATTCATCTGATTATCATATATTTTTTATGATGTTTTCTAGCAGAAACATTCTAGCCAACACCTTTAACAATCATAAAATTATTTCCGTTTACAAAATAAATACAAGGAATTAAATTCCCCTTTTACCAATACACTAGACTTACCAACAATTGCAATTGCCTACACATGCACAGCTCATATAAGCATCCCCATGCCATTTACATTAACACCTATGCCATTAACATTAATAGAAAATATCCCACAAACATTATCATCCCTATGTTAGGATTATGCCCTCGAATGTCAACGAAGATACTTGTACTAAGGCATTTCATTTAGATTATAATTTTTTATTATTGTTAATAGGCATTTATTTTGATTTTCATATAAATCATGTGATGGCATTTTATTTAGTATTAAACATTATAGGCCTTGTGTATTACGTTAAACTTTCTACTCCTTATTGGATAAGGAGTAGGGCACTAGAAGGGTTTAATACTTATAAACTTAAATAGTTCACAAATTAGAGAATCTTTAATTGGGCGCTAAAGATTCATAAGGATTTGTATGACATATATTTTAACAAAGAGTGCTAGTTGAACATTATGGGATAGTGGAAGCATATGTCCTAAATACATCAATGGGATTGGTGTATTTGTACATGACTCATAATAATCCAATCACATGGGTTTTACTCTTTTATCATCAATGATTAGAATTCTTGATTACGATCATATATATGAGTGGACCTTAGACTTGAGGTATTATGATTAAAATGTGTTTATGATGCTTAGTCTGTTACTAGAGTTGATAGGCTCAATTTATCCTTTCGTAGAGCTAACCTCAAAGTGCAACTATATTGGGCATGTAGTAGTTGTGAGTGATTACCTAGTAGAAATTTGTTCTCTTAGAAGTAAACGAGTTAGTATCCTATGTGATTATGAGTAGATGAGATTAGATGACCTTGGTTAAGGCAGTTAAACTAATTATGTGGGACACGAAAGATAGTTTGGTAATCTTAATATACTATAGTTGTTTGAATAGGATTGAGTTTAGTGAGTTTGATAATCACCATGACTCTCACTCAGTTGTAATATAAGAATAAAAAAATTTCTACACATATGATAATCATAATCGGAAACTTTCGTAATGATCTATTCATTCGTATTCAATTAGGCTACAACATGGGGCCACGGGGCTAGCTAGGTATCACCCACGTCCTTGGGTATCCTCTCATTGCAAATTAAACTAAATCGACAGAGTCACCCTTAAAGGAATTAAGAATCAGTTTCATTTTTATTTTAGAGGTAACATTGTCAATTTACAATCCTACTTCATGGGATGAGTGAAATTGTAAATTGGTCTGGAGTTTTTATCTTAAGTTTAACTTATGGTTAAAGTTTGATGGAATTGAATAATTAATCAAAATTATAAGGATTTGAAGACAAAAGTGGTTTTAGTTGGTTTATGACACATATTTTTAATAGCACTTCATAGGGTAATATTTATCATGTTTATGAAGTTTCATATATCTAATAGGACTTCATAATAGAATAATATTTTTTTATGTTTTATGAAGTTTCTATAAATATGACTTCTTTCTAACTCTAGAAGATATCAATTGATGAGATAAATCCTTAATTTATTTCTTCCTCTCTAAGCCTAGTAGCTATTTGGAGAAGAAGAGGAGACTATTTCTAAATTCTAGCATGTGATCCAGAGGTGTGGGACCTATGTTTGACTCTAAAAGATCTATGAAAATTTGAGAAACATATTTGACACATTAAAGGGAAAGGTTTAGAGCATCCAGGTAATTTTCTAGACTTTAAATTAAATTAAGGCGTTCATTAAATCAATTAGTAATATCACAACGTTATTCTTGCTTCCACATGCCTATGATTGGTTTATATAATTTTACAATATTTCTGAACACCCTTACCCCTACACACCTCATATGCCAATATCATATCATCATTAGCCTCACCAACAACCAAATTATCATCCAAATCTACATGTCTATTACATTCCTTTTTAATTCCCTTAAGCTCCTCAACAATTACTAATACTAATAGGGATTCATGAAAGCATTTCATCAATCACTTGTTTTAATTATATGAAAGCATTCAAATTACCCTTTGAACTTAATTTGTACCCACATTTCAACATATAGCTTCCAAATCACTTCCCTCAAATCTATACTTCCAAATCTTCAAAGTATTTAATAAAATAAACCTACCTTTAGAACTAAACACCCTGAATTAAGATAGAAGTTTGTACTAAATACCAACATATACAAGATAAATCTCATATATCCTAAAAGCTTCCCAAAAAATTTCAATAATTACTAGCTACATTATTTAATAAATCAACACAAAATCATCCTTTGAAAGTCATAACATGATGTAAATAAAATTTTATTTCTAAAATAGAATAAAAATTCAATAAAGTCAATAAACCCCCAAAAGCTCTCCTTAGCCCATTCTAGAGCATTCTAATCAAGTCACAAACCTTTGATTCCTACCAATTAGACAATAAATTAAAATTAAGCTCAGAAAGAGTAAAAATTTGAACAAATATTCAACGGAAGTATAAACCAATAGACAAAAGATTTTGAAAAAGAAATTACAAAATTATAATTAACTCAATTAAGAGTATATTCTCATGCTTTCTACAATTCTCTTCCATCTCTTCCTCCTCCTCCTCCTCCTCCTCCTCCTTCTTCTTCTTCTTCTAGTCCATCATCTTCTAAATATTCTCTAGATCCTCTTCTTTTTCCTAATGGCCCTTAACCTTCTCAGGTGAAACCTTTACCACCTCTCTAATCCTCAAGAGTTTTTCATAATCTTAAAACAAATCTTCTAGCAATTGTAAACATTTAGTAGCTACAGTTAGAAGAAGGCATGGTAAAAAAAATACCTTATCATACTATAGCAGCTCTAACTAACCAACTGAGCTAGAGTTTCTTAATAAGTTTTTGGGAATATATATATAAATGATGGATACCAACTTTATTTAAGCACTACCTTCCTATTTATTGAGGACAATAACATTGATATGAACTTTAATATCCTTGAACAGTGACAAGCTAATGGAAACATGTACCACATTCTTTTAGTTAGCAATAAAATATATTTTTGCGAGTTTTATATTTTCAATAACATGTGAAAAAACATTTAATGCAGGTTGAAAAATGCTGAACATAACACATTCCCAATTATTTTCACTAAACATTGAAATGCAAGTTTGCATGAATGGTTGGAAACATGCTCAAGTTCGATAACAAGAAGCAGAATAGAAAGCCTTAAAACTAGTGATTTCTTTTTCACTGGCAACATGATAAGCACAACAACATCAACCTACAAGGGCTTGAGACCATAGTGCTTAGTTAATTCTTGGGTGACCTAGGTTCAATCCTCACCCATTATATTCATTCTACCATTTTTATTTAGTAAAATCTAATGTTTTATATACATTATTTAAAAACCATAACTAACTTTTCCTAATCTCAACTTCAACTATAACGCATGCATAAGGGACTATGTGATCGTTAGCATTTTCTCCTATCGCCATGAATGGAATTTCTTTGTAGTTCCCACATAAAAAATATTCCATCTATTGAGAGAACTAGATGACAAGAATTGACCCATAATTGATGATCCAAAAGGCAAAATACCCTCTTAAAATACTTCCACCCATGACCCCATTAAGAATTAAAGTCAACAACGGTACCCTGGTTGCAAATAACTGAAGTACTAAAATTCGTTCTCAATTCGGCATAAGATTGCTTCCATGATCTAAATATACATTTGAAATTATTATTCTTCCTTTTCCAAGCCTTTGCGTATATAGCTGACATCAACATGGTACATGTATATATAGCTGACATCAACATGGTACATGTTCTTAACCATGGCTTGTACTTTTGTGATGCTCATGCTTGGGTAGCTCTTAATGTCAATAATATTAATTCACATATTGACTTCTTTGCGCAATGCCGATTACCAGATTGGATTATTTTTTTCATTTGTAGAACTATATAGCATATGACGTTGTTTCACAACCCTATAGGAATGTTCCAAATGAAACTAAAGTGTAGTGACCAATTGCAACTTAAGCTGACCCATTTTACAATGAATCTGGGCTGATTGATCTTCACATGAATAAATCCAATTATCTTTTTTCACAGATAATTGATTAATAGATCTATTAATTTGTCTTCCAAATTAAACTTTTGACTAGAGTAATGATCATAGTTTAATGACTCTTCATATCTGGTTGATATACGTTATTCCACATCATCAATTATTATTGCATCATAGTAATTATCCATTAGCGCTATGCTAGAAATGGTGTCAAATTATGTATAATCATTTAAGGCCACATTTACCTCTTGCTCTATGTTTGAGATTAGTCACACATATGGTGTCCTCTACTATTTCACCTTTCTGCACATCGTTGGTAGACTTTCATTATCCTCGCAATTTTTGTCCTCATCATCACTATCATTATTATTAAGATTGTCATGATTATAATGATGATGACATCATTATTAGTGTCATCATTATTGTTTTTGGTAGCTTCATACTAGCGTTATCAATAAACTTTTAGGCACAATACCTCCACATTTGATAACTAGTGAATCTTCTGATTTTATTATTTATTGATGGAGCACCTCCAAAGCTTGTTGACAAAACAATCTATAAGATAGATGTGTGGGATGAAAGCAAAATAATAATAATAAATAATAAATAATAAGTAGTAAATAAAGGCAATAGATGTGATGTAAATAAGGGATCATAAAATGAAACACATAAATTTTTATAAGGTAACAAGTTTGGGAGCTTACAAACTGTGCACAATGTATGCAATGGTAGAGATTACATATGGTTCTCTTTTATCGAGGTATAATAGTGGGGTACGCCATCTCAACATTAATGATGATGCTTTATCATTAACAATGTTGACTGGTATGCCTATTTATGGGCCATCTACATTTGATGATCATATAGTTATCACTTACGATGAACTTAATAGTGGCCCAATCATTTCTTTCAACTTAATCAAAGTGCTACCGATGTGAATCCCAACTACTATTTTATAGCCCCTGAATATGTAGACCTTATTGGTCTACTGTAGATGTCCACCCCAATAAACAATCACTACTTCCTCAATAGCACTCGTCCTTAAAGTAAGTTGATATATGGATTAGAGATAAATTAAATTAATATAAGATAATTATTTTAAAACAACAATGACATGTATATCCAACCAATGTTTACTTACCGTTTTGGATACTAAGTTGTTCACATTATAGTCCTTCATGTAGACCTATAAAGTGCCAGGTTACTTGCCCAAACCAAAGGCCATCCCAAAAATCGAGAGGGTTTGGGCAAACATATAAGGCCCTATCATTTGGCCTTAGACAAAGAAAGGCTCGTTGGAAAAATAGGTCAAGCTCTAGTTATTTTATTTCAAGATTGAGCCTTTTCTTTACATGCCTAAAATATGTAATATCTTTATTAAGTAGTTATAAACTTTTATATATATATATATATATTATTGATAAAATTAAATATTTGTTTATTCAAAACAATAAAAGCACAGGAAACATTTTAACAAAGATAATCTATCTTCTCTTTTAATTTTTTTTTAATTAATTTAGTATTTGAAGAAAAAAAATTGCTATTTGGGTTTGCTTTTGTGGGCCTTGGTTATGATGTCATAAAGGGTTGAGTAATGCTATATGTGATGACAACTTTACACAAATTCTCCACATGACTCAGGGTATGACTTTTTTTTTTATCTCTCCTATTCAGCTCAGTGTATGACTATTTTTTCATTAAAAAATTGATGCCCTAATTCCTCTTCATCTTCATCCTCGTCTTCATGCCAATGCTTCGTATCCCATGCCACCAAACAAGTGTCGGTAGCTTGTCACCTATCACCCATCACTTATTGTCCTTATTTCTATGAGAGTTTCTCACATCCAACACAATCAAACCCTCGCCCCCCCTCACTGCCAGCCTCCCATCTCTCATCACTCATATCCTTCATTTTCATCTTCTCGCGAGCATCTCACATCCCACAACACCGAACACCATGCCTGTCGGACGTCGCTCGACCCTGTTGTCAACTTGATAACACACTATATGTAAGCAATCTCTCTTCCTATACTATGCTTATGTGTGAAGGCTTGAATGCAAGTGTGTGTGTGTGTGTGTGTGTGTGTGTGTGTGTGTGTGTGTGTGTGTGTGTGTGTGTGTGTGAGAGAGAGAGAGAGAGAGAGAGAGAGAGGATTGTTTGTTGTGTGAGAAAGAGAGAATGCGTGCTTCTGTGTGTGTTGAGTAAAGAGAGAGAGCTTCACCTCGATGTGTGTTCATGTGTTTATAGAGAGAGAGAGAGAGAGAGAGAGAGAGAGCAATGTGTGTTGAGTGAGCAAGAGAGGATGAGTGCTGCTGTGTGTGTTGAGTGAAAAAGCGAGAGAGCTTCTCCTCCAATTTTGGTCATGGGTTAAGAGAGAGAAAGAGAGAGAAGAGGGGGGGAGGGGGACGCTGATGAGTGTGTGCTTGTGTGTGTGTGTGTGTTTGGTGAGCATGAGACAGAGAATGCTTCTGTGCTTGTCTCTTTGTTTGAATGTGTTTTAGAAAAATCATATTGAATGTATCTCAAAAATGAAATGTATGATAGATATGAGAGGCTTATGGATAAAAACTTTAAAAATTTAATTTTGTTGCATTTGATTATCTCAAGATTAGTATTAGATTATGAAACTGTATAATATAAAGTAATTTTTATTAATATACTGTGCTATTTATTTATATGTTGTTAGCATTCATTGCAACATTGATAAATGTAAACATCCATTACTCTAGATTTCAATAGAAAAAGAATTAAAAATTGCTAATTCAAATTTAATTGGAATTTAGTTGAAATTACTACAAATTCACTTATTTAAATCTTCTAAAGTTATTTATTGTATTTGACATCGATTTTCATTGATTTGATCTTATTTTGATTTTGTTGAAATGTTAATAAAAGAAGAAGATTTGGAAGTCGAGTTTTATAAGCGGAGCAAGAATATTTATACAGTATAATTTAACTCTAAAGTTATTTTTAGATTTAACTAAATTTGAAGCAATATTAAATAATATTTTTACAATATAATTTATTAATTTATTGTAATTGTCATTATTTGTCTATTAGATCTAAATCAATATCAATAAATAATATTTAGAAGTCGAGTTTTATAAGCAAAGCAAGAATGAGACAGCAGTTGGATCTTTTAGTCTAGAAATCTTGGATATAGAAAAATTGATACAACTAGAATTATGAAAAAAAGTGTGTTCCAAAGGCTGGTATGGTGCTTGGTTTTGAAGGAGTTTACAATTTGTATGCTGAGTATGCTCATCAAGAAAGGTTTGGCATCACAAAAAAGAGTACAAGATTAGCTGATAATGGATAATTTTAATATTACATGCTTGCATGTGTATGAGGTGGCGAAAGAATATCCACTTTAAAAAACTCTTTCAACCCAAGGCTATCTATGAAAATAAATTGCTCGGCCATGATTAATATTATTGTTCTCAGTGACGGACATTTTACTATTTCTAGTTCTTATTTGGAGCAGAACCATGCACTTAGTTCACAAAAATCTCGTTTTCAAAACTGCAATAAGAAAATGGATGCATATGTAAAAAAAAAACTTGAATTAAATGGCCAAACAGGCATAAGTTTGAGTAAAAATTTTCATTCCTTGACTGTTGAAAGTGGGGAAAATGAAAATTTAACATGCACTGAGAAAGATTGTCAAAACTATATTATAAAAGCCAGGCTATTTAGACTTGGAGTTGGGGATGTTGAGGCTCTTGGAAACTACTTTTCTCACTTGCAACGGAGAAATCCAAATTTTTTTTCACTTGATGGATATGGATGAGGAAGGTCGGTTAAGAAATGTATTTTGGGCAGATGCAAGGTCTATAGTGGCCTATGAAGCTTTTGGTGATGTTATTCTTTTTGTACAACATACTTAACAAATAAGTATGATATTCATTTTGCTACATTTGTTGACATAAATCATAATGGACAAACTATATTATTTTAGTGTGGTTTATTCTCCAAGGAAGATACAAAAACTTATATTTGGTTGTCGAAAACTTGGTTGGAATGTATGTCAGGCAAGACCCTTAAAGTGATCACTACAGATCAATGCATGGCTATTCAAGGTGCAATTGGAGTGGTCTTCCCAAATTCTCATCACCATTTTTGCCTTTGGCACATTATAAAAAAGGTTCCTGAGAAGCTTGGAGGGTAATTATCTTGGGTGAGCAATTAACTATGCCCATATATCACTTTGAGCACACAATTTCAATTCGTTTAAAATGAACACTAATATCTATTTCATTCCAATGGGAGGGCACATGAGTTATTCCAGTTGGGTTTGGCTGACGTGGCTGTAGGAATGTTGATGTCGATGTTATTTTTCCATGTCACATCACGCGTGGACATTCCATCTTAGCATCTTGAACATGTGGCCATCATGTAATCCACATCAAATGCCACATCATAAGTGAACAGATTTCACCCTTCTTCCCCGATGGTTGCTCATTCCCATCTATTAGCCCTTTGCCCTAACCAGCAGTCGTCAACTGTCCGTTCACCACCAGCCGCCGTGAGCCTTCCCCGCAACAGTGTCTGCCCTCGGTGAACTCGGGAACCTCGGCTCTCCACAACATCTGTTCAAAAAGGCCTAGAAGCTCTGCACTCCGGTGGACCGAGAACTCATTTGAAGGTTGTGAAAATTTGAAAGTTGTAAATTATTTTAATATAAAAATTTGAGATTTAGGATCATTTCTTAATTATGTAATCATTTGAATGTTGTAAAAATGGAATGGGGTTGAATGGAACATCACATCGTATATGTAGTTCTGTTTTATTTAAACTCTATGTGTGTGCATATTCAAATTTAAACAATAACCATGAACATTTTCAATTTTAAACCCACTCTATCTGTGTACATTATATGCATAAATAAGGTGCCCTGCATAAATAATTTGTGTTTGTTAAACAAAACATACAAACTTGACACATGCTTTCATTTCAAAATGGTATTTTCATTCATTCAATAGGGTTTAATTACAACGTACCCAAAAAAAAATGAAGAAGAAGAGTTACAACCCTGGGGCACATCATCACCAACACCTTCATGTATCCTTTCTAGCCTTGGGTACCACTGGTGTGGTCCTTTAAAATAAAATTAAAAAAAAAATAGGGTTTAATTACAACATACAACATCCTTCATGTATTCTTCCCTGCAGCAAAAGCACCACTAGCACCTGGTGGTACCCATGCTTTCTTTCTTTTTTATTGGAGGTCCTTCTCTATTTTTATCTAGTAAATGCTTGTCCCTCAATTGGGACCCAAACACACAAGTTACAGCCTGCTTCTTTTTTGCAAATTCTGTAGGATTTTGATTCACCTCTCTCTGGTTAGCATTTAATTTGGGGCCATCAATTGTGCATTTTTTTCCCTCCGCTCATCTCATATTTTGCCATTTTCTCCTAATTTCAATAGTATGAGTTGAGTTTTTTTCTTCATTGTATTGTGCTTCAATTACTTGATCAACCTAATATAATATCAATAACCATGCATATTAATTGTGCTTCACATAATTGATTTCTAATCATGCTATTATGCTTAACCTATTTCATGTTACCTGTGATACATGTTCCACCTGGATTTGTTGTGTGGCTTTATGTCCTTCATATAATTGATCAACCTTTCATAATATCCAAGAAGATTGCTTTTGAAATTTGCAAAATAAAATTAATCTAACCACTTTAAATTTATCTAACAACCTTAGGCATGTAACTATGTTATCACATTTAAACAATTCTACCTGTGATATATATTCTTCCACTAGGACATGTTGAGTTGCATCTTGCACTTCATTAACTTGTGCTTCAATTAAATTATCAACCTGGCATAATACCAAAAACCAAATCAGTCTGAAATCTTGAAAAATAATATTAATACAACTACAACCATACCATTTGCAAATGTTCTTCTAAAACTTGGGTATTGATTTCATCGAAAGGCTCATTGTTATTCACCTACAAAGGGCATGGAAGAGAATAAGAGATTTATCATAATTTTCCCATAGTGCAATGATTCTAATTAAATCACCTCATTGGCATTAGATGTTGTACAAGGCTCAGACTACCCCCCTTGTCCATCATTAACTATATTAGATCCCTGGACATCTCGCAAAATAAAATCCAGTTTGCTAAAATTTAATTACATTACACAAAATAAAAAGTTTGGTTCAAGGAGAATTCAAATTCCTGTAGGCCATGGAATCTTTTGTTGTGTCTTGCAGCACCACATATGTTGCATGTGCTCTTTTTCCCTTTTCTTGCTCACCCTTCCCTTGTTAAGTCCAATGATTACAGCTAGATCTTTCCTTCTCATCATAGGTCTTTTCCCCCTTTTTTTGATGACAGGATCTGGTGGGATCATAGGACTTTGATCACTATTTGGCCAGCAAGTCTTGTCCTGTGTAGGGTATAGGATGTGGCTATATATCTCTAAGTAAGTTGACACCTTATAACAGTCATCTATATAGTTTTCTGGCTTGTCCTGGTTGTAGTATATTGCAAAAATAGCATGAGCACATGACACTCCGTTAAGCTATCACTTTCTACATGTGCATGTTTTTTCTCTGGTGCCAACCACAAATGGGGCATCATTGGCTATAATTTAGTATTGTACATCCCCGGACCATGTAAACCTATGAGAAGCTATCATTTCCTTTGCCTTCTCTAGTTTCTTAATGATCTTAGGATAGAACAGATTTTTCCATTTCTTCATAGCAACTCTCTTTTTGTGGATTCTGTACATCAACTTTGTCCTTATGGTTTCATTCAATGCAACTATACCTTTGGTCCTAGCATTAAGGATTAGACTATAGAAACATTCACAAAGGTTATTGAGAAGCATGTCACATTAAAATAAGGCTCGAAGTGTGACCTAGTCTAATGTTCTGGAGCTATTTTTTCAAAAAATCACAAGCATCATGGGATATGGTATTTAGGGTTTCCATTTCTTTTTTAAATACAAGATGTAGCTAGCCCTAGCACATCTCCATAACTTGTCTTTTAAAGCTTTCCCCTTATGGTTACTCCTAAAATTGGTGTATATATGTCTCACACAGTATCTATGCTCTGAATAAGGGAACAATTCTTATAATGCAGATATTAGGCCCTAGGTTACATTTATTTAGGTAGCCATTATTTACGGAAGAAGGGAAACAAACAAGAATCAAAGAAACAAAACAAATAAGGACAAAATGTCAGTCAATCAGTTAATATGGGAATACTCTGAAAAACTTTAAAATTTTGTTCAATCAACTAACCTTCTGTCTATCACTCATTAAAGTGAAGCTGTGACTATTGTTGATCTCCAGGTCTTGAGCCAATAACTCCAAGAACCAGCTCCAATTTTCATAGTTCTCCTTCTCGACCACAACCCAAGCTATGGGATAGATGCAATCATTAGCATCTATACCCACCGCTGAGAGGAGTTGGCCTCCAATCAGGCCCTTGAGCCAACAACCATCTAGTGAAATAATTGGCCTACATCCTGCCAAAAAACCTGCCTTCAGTGGTCCCAAGCAAACATACATACCTTCAAACTTGCCCATATCACATTTGAAAATTACAGTTTACCCCGGATGTGTCCTAAGAAGTTCAAGCCTGTAGTCATATAGGCTTTTAACCTATTCAGTTTCGTCACCATCCAACATGCTAGACACAAACCATAATAAACAAAGATAAGAAGAAAAGATAGTAAACAATTTTATTATGGTACTGAAAATATCAATGCAATTTTTTTGAACTTCACCTGATTGCAAGAGATTTTGCCCTCCAAGCTTTGAGCCTAGTGATGTCCACTTGTTGATTTCTTTTCACAACTTGCATAATTCCTGCCACAGACCATGTTGGATCTGCTCTAAATTGATCTAAATAATTCTAAGCCAACCATTTTGCACTCACATGTTTCACATTGTGGTCTCTAGTGCATTCATGTTTGAGAATCCCAGATTTTATCTGAATAGTGTTCTTGTCTTTAATCATTGGAGTTGCCCATAAATAAAAAGGACACCCTTTCTTATAAATTGCCTTGCATCTCTTCTTATTACTGGGTCAGAAATTCATTACAAATCTGTTCTTAACACCATAATTCCTAACAACCTCTTTAAATTGGTTAAAGCTGCTGAACATCATTCCAATTTGAAATTGTGGGTCCTTCATATCAAATTCTTCATGGAATTTTGCATATCTAGGCTTACTTGGACCTATTCCTTCCTCATCTGTACCAGAACATGAATGTAGGTCTTCAGAACCATCATACTCAGACTCGGTTTCATCTATATCATTAATATTAATTCCTACTCCTTCATGACCTTCCTGTGTAACCATCCCAGGCCCTATTTCCTCATCATTGACCTCATTGTTATCATTTTCTTCACTATTGAAACTATACTCTGAATCATGAAATTATCTATCATCATTGTTGTCCTTATCATTGCCATCATTGTTGTCCTCTTCTTCATTATTGTCAGTATTTTCTTCAACTAATTGTTTTTGAACCTTTTTCCCAATAGTAGCACAATCCATCTGATCGTTGCCTAAGGGCACATCATCTCCAACACCAGTCAAAATCACATCACTAACATTCTTAACTAACTTCTTTGAGATCTTTGCATATACATTTACTAGCCTCTTACTGTGGTCAGCACATGATGCCAAATCCAAAGCATCTGCGTCACTTTTGATTTCTCTTAGCCCCATATTACCCATGTAAGATGCAGCCACCAAAATGTAGTCCCTTCCACTTGCATACCCAGCTCCTTAGCCATATTTATTACTTCTAACCTAGATATCTTATCAGGGCAACAATAATCAACAAACCCAGCAAATGTCCTGCCCTCATACTTTTGCACCTCAATAGATGTGTAATATAATCTAACTTGCACACCCAGCTGCGTCACTTTTGATTTCTCTTAGCTTCATATTACCCCTGTAAGATGCAACCACCAAAATGTAGTCCCTTTCACTTGCACACCCAGCTCCTTAGCCATATTTATTACTTCTAACCTAGATATCTTATCAGGGCAACAATAATCAACAAACCCAGCAAATGTCTTGCCCTCATACTTTTGCACCTCAATAGATGTGTAATATAATCTAACTGTGAAACACTCACTGTCGGAAGCTGACATAAAAAAATAACAACTTGTATTCAATGTGGGCACAATTTACCTAATATCAAATCTATTTTTATTATGAAGCATCTCTATGTTTTTTTAAACATATTTTCATGTATTCAAATGGACAAATGCAGTCATCCATTGATTTGTTATTTTTTTTTCAAGCAACTTATTCAACATCTCTATATTTTTTCCAAATGCAATCATAAATGAGCACCTAATTTCAAGAAACTTATTTAATCAGTACAAATGAACAAATGGAGACATTCATATGTAAAATGGATAAAATTAACTAAACAAACACAGACAAGAAAAACTTAATAAGAACATTAATTCAAGATAAAACTTTGGATAGAAAACTAATCTTCCTGCACATTTCAAATTTCAATTCAAGACAATACATATACCCCATCTACATTAACATTCAAAAGCAACACATACATTAGCATGAATTACAAAAACCTAATCTTGATGTACATTTCAAATTTCAATGAAATCAATGTAATGGCTTACAATAAATTGGTGATCCTGCCTCTGGTGGCCTTATCACCCAATCAACCTCCATGTGCGTTCTCGGAATTCCTCCTAACCACTGTGTGGTTTTTACGGTTACTATTTCATCTTTTTGAATAGATGTTGGGGAGAGTAGAGGTTCTCGAGTTCACTGAGTGCAGACACTGTTGCGGAGAAGGCTCACGGTGGCCGGTGGTGAACGGGCGGTGGATGACTGCTGGTTAGGGCAAAGGGCTAAGAGATGGGAATGAGCAACCATCGGGGAAGAAGGGTGAAATTTGTTCACTTATGATGTGGCATCTGATGTGAATTACATGATGGCCACATGTTCAAGATGCTGAGATGGAATGTCCACATGTGATGTGACGTGGGAAAATAACATCCACGTTAACATTTTGACAGCCACGTCAGCCAAACCCAATCGGAATAACTCAAGTGTCCTCCCATTGTAATGAAATAAATATTAGGTGCTCATTTTGATATGAATTGAAATTGTGTGCTCAAAGTGATATATGGCCATAGTTAAGTGCTCACCCAAGTTAATTACCCAAAGCTTGGAGGACTAATTGAATATAAAACAATAAAGAAAATTTTAAAAAGCATCATTTGGGAAGCAATAGATATTCAAAAATTTGTAGACATCTTGTTGAAGATGTTGAAGGACTATAACATTGAAAAAATGAATGGCTAAATTTTTTATATTTAAATCATCATATATGGGCCCCTATATATGTTAAAGGGGTTTTTTAGGTTGGGATGTGTATCACACAAAGAAGTGAAAGCATAAATGCTTTCTTTGATGGCTATGTTTGTCCAACAACATCATTGAAGCAATTTGTAGAGCAATATGACAATGCCTTGAAAAGTAAGATTGAGAAAGAAAAATAAAGCTGATTTTGCTTTTTTTTCAATTCAATTTTTCCAAGGATGACTGATTATTATCTTGAGAAGCAACTACAAGAAGCTTATACAAACGAGACTTTTAAGTTGTTTTAAGATGAGTTGAAAGGAATGATATATTACAATCTTGTATTGGTTAGTTCAGATGGAACAATATATACATTCAGGTGACAAACATTCTCAAAGGGAAATTAGGTGCATTTAGAAAACAAGTTGTATTGAAGGTTTATCACAATGAGGCTAACTTTGACATTACTTTCTCTTATTGTTTATTCGAGTTTAGAGGAGTTATTTGCTGACACATATGCAAAGTTCTTATCGAGAAAAATGCAAAAGAATTTTCAGCTTGGTATATTCTACCATGTTGGAGAAAGGACATCAAACGAAGACATAATTATGTGATAAATTGTTATGATGATACACAAACTGCTAAGCAAAAAATGTGATACAATAAATTATGTTTTTCTTTTTCTAAAGTTGTAGAAATTATGATAGAATCTATGGAGAAATACAAAATTTTGATGAAATGTGTGAATTGGGCAATTGAGAAGTTGATGGACAATGCAAATTCTTGGGGGAGCCATTCCAATGAAGGATTCTACCACCAATATTATTGAAGGAAGATGATGAGCAACACCAAATAAAACTACTAAAAAAATTTCTTACTCCTTTGAAGGTGCAGAACAAGGGCCGATCATCTTCAAAGATAAAGAAGTCAAAAGTGGAAGAAATAATAATTATAAATAAGAAAAAGGCACTTACATTTTATATCATTTTTTTCTTAATTATATAATTATGTTTCACCCCAAAGTTAATGTTACCTCTTGCAGAAAGCCCAACCAAAGAGAAATACACAAACTCAAAATGACATGCAAGTGGAACTTTGCAGACAAAAGAGTGTGGTAATGGCATGCTATTCAATATTTATATTTGGTATGCTATTGCATATTTTTTCCCCAATATGTTGGAATTTTTTTTCTTAGGTGAATCTAAACTCTCTTCCAAATGTTATTAATATGCATGTTTAACAATGTGGTTTATATAATTCTGACATTGACACCTCTTCAAAGGTAACTTGAAAGGTCAAGTGCTTTAATTTTCAATCAAATTTTCATCTCACAGAAAAAATTTCTAAATCCATCCGACATAATGAAAGTTGCTATTTATTTCTTAATGTAATTGATCGAGTACAACAACATGGTTCTTCTTTGGGTTTTAGAATCTAAGGCAATGAATGGACATTCTCACACATGCAATAATATGATTAAGGTAAATTTACTTTTGGTGTTAGAAAACAAGATTTGTTTATCTATATTTTTATTTGCTTTGGTATTAGTAAACAAGATTTTTAATCTTCATTGGAAACTAATGTATTAGAAATTTCAATTCAAATTTGTTCTTTACTGTTTTTATTATTTAGTTAAAATAAAAAAAATTGGATGAATCTTTTGTTTTAATTTGTTGTTTAGTGTTTACAAAGATTGGGCATCATCAACACCATCATCACATTTGGGATTACTACAGATATTGATCCATTGTTGGCTTGTTGTTGTTGCCTTTATTTCTTAGTTTGTTCTATTCTTAGGGGATTGGGGAGATGTGCCTTCAATGTCTTATTTTCTTTGTTGATGTGCCTTGGCTTGGATTATTGTGGGCATCATAATCTTTCATTATTACTTCCGTTTGTTTATCTTTCATTATTTTTATTATATTAGTACTTGTGTTTGATTGGTAATTGAAACTGCTCATATATTTGGGTTTTTGTGTTCTGCTGAAATCTCATGTATCAAAATCTTCATGGTTTGCGCAAGTAGCCATTCTTCTATTCAAAAAGCAATTTACAGAATAAAAATGTCAAAGAAAATGTACCAAGATTAGTCATTTGGTTTGAGTATTAAGTTGTCCCACAATCCCATTAAAAAAGCATAAAGGAATTTGCAAATCATTCTTTGCTTCATTCATAAATTAGGCATGTCTTCACACTAAATTAGCGTTTTATTATAGCTCCAACAACATCAACCCACCCTTGTCCTAACACAAAACATGAAATGACAAGTACAAATGAATTCCTGGAACAAAAAAAAGTCTGAAGTATTAGGAGCAACTGTTGGCATGTCAATGTAGCCTTTTCCATTGCAAATTACCTCAAGAACTCCATCTCTATATAAAAAACTACCTAAAAAATATCCAAGATGTCATAAGCTAGACTACAAATCTATAAAAAAGATCATCGTAAGCTAGTCATTTTACTGATAAAAAGAATAGCTTTGGGATCAGATAGCATTGCAATGGTACACTTGCACTTTTTTATTATAGATGCCGATGTTTCTCCAATAGATGCACCTTCTACTGCCAACTCCTCACACTACAATCCAATATTTGAATGTTAGAAAATTAACATAAAGTTTTGATGATTGGGTGATTATGTAGTGAGCAAAGTAATGACCTTCAAAGTTAGAGAGAACTTCAAATTGAGTGATTATATAGCTAGCAAAGTAAAATTTTTCGATGGCACAGACTGCGGGCTATGAACGACGGGCAACAGTCGGTAAGGGACGGGCTTGGGGTTCGGTAGTGTGGCAGGTGACGAGCCATGAGCGTAGTGTTCAATGCCACGGTTGGTTACTAGAGAAAGGTGTGAGGCGTGAGGTTCGGTGGGGTGGTGGCGACATGGGTAATGGGTGGAGTGAATTGTGAGAAGAGGAATTAGGTCATCAGTTTCTATCCTTAATATGATTTTTATAATTAAAAAAAGTCATACACTAACTTGAATAGGAGAGATAAATGGGGCAGTGATGTGGTAGCCACATTAGTCGTGTGGAGAATTCGTGATAAGTTGTAGTCACATATAGCATTACTCTAAAGGGTTTTGGTAGAATTTGAGATTCAAGTTGTCAGATTTGGTAATACTAGGTAAGCTTGAATCTAGTTATCTTTCAATCTTAGCTGACCCAGAAGTTGGCCTAGCTAGCGATCTTAGATATGTGCAGGATTGGAGTATTGGTGGTTCTGGAAATGAGAGATAGGTCGGACTACTGGACTAGCTAAATTTGAATGTAGTTATCTACTAACCCTGGCTGACCCTGAAGTTGGCCTAGCTAGCAACCTTAGACCTGCGCAGGATTGGAGTATTGGTGGTTCCCCGGAAATGAGAGAGAGAGAGAGAGAGAGAGAGAGAGAGATTCTAAAGCTGAGAAGAATGGAATGAGACGTGAAGAGCTTTATGCCTATAGCTTTGCCTTGATTATGAAGGAATCAAATTTTCACTACATTTGAAGCCTACATATTGTTCAATTAATGTATACTATTTCTTGTCATATAAGTATACATACGTCATCTTTATGGGGGAAATTGGTTTTTTCCTACACTTGAATCTTATCTATTGTGACATCAATGCATGTCGTTTCTTGTCTTACGAGTATACATACATTATCTCTATAAGACGAATTGGATTTCCTCTAGACTTGAACCTTATATATCATACCATTAATACATGTCTTATTTTATCATACAAATATACATACAACATGGTTATAGGAAGAATCAAATTCCCCTTACATAAGCCCAACTTATGGTGTCATCAATGTATGTCATTTCTTGTTATACAAATATACAAACATAATTTTTATGGGGAAAATAGGATTTCCACTAAACTTGCATATATTTTGTCATTTTTATGGAGGCGTTTGGTTCATGGATTCATGTCTTGGGAGTGGGATTGGCATGCACCCATGATGCTTAACCCCATGTTTGGCAACAAGGAAAGGAGTGAATAATGGGTTGGCATGAGAATAAGATGCATGCATGTGGGGCATTTCCAATCGTCGTAAAATTGGGGGAATTTGGACTCCTTAGTAATGAAATGACTTTTATACCCTTCCTATATAATAATAAATTTATATTATTTATTTATTTATTTAATAAATAAATAATTGTTAAATTATATTAATTAGTTGGAATAGTTAATTACAATTTAAAGATATAAATAACATATTAAAAATATTAAATAACAATAAAAACACGTTATTTATTTATTTTTTAATATAACAAACATTTGTTACATTATATTAATTAGTTATAATATTTCATTTTAATTAATTAAAATAATTTATTAAATATATTATACATACTCAATAATAATAAATCATGCTAATTATTTATTATTTAAAATAACAAATTTATTTTAAGTTATATTAATTAGATGAAATATTTAATAAAAATAAATTAAAATAGTTAAATATATTAGAAATATTTAATGATAATTATAATAATTATTTACTATTAAATATAAACTATTGTTTTGGAAAATGTTATCTTATTTGTATAAAAGGGCATATGTGTAATTATACTATATTTCTCTCTCCTACTTTTTTCTATTCTTAACTCTCAATTTTCCAACCAAACACCTTTATCATTATACTCCTCTTTCCCTCTATTCTCATTCACATTCCTCCCTTCTTCTCATTCCCCCTCTTTTCATTCCTATTCCGCAATCCAAATAAGTCATTAATGTTTTGTACAAAAGTTATACTTGGTTAAATTGATAACTCAACGATAAAGGAAAAAAAACCTGATCATTAAAGAGCCTTTGACCTTTTATAACCCCGACTACTTACTATATAAGAGGTACCTCTGTCAAAAACAACTTGAAAAAATCCATTAATGTATATTTAAAGAAATTAATTAATTTTATAGATATTCAAGACAAAAAATGTAAAAATAAAATATGTACAAATAAATTAAGTATATAACTTTTATATTGAAAATGAATCAAGTTATTTTCTATTCAATATTAAATAATAATACTTAATTTAGTTTAAAAATGTTTAAACGCGTGCATGAAACACAATTTTGTTTGTAAGTGAGTAGAGAGATTTAAAAGAAAAAAAACATATACAAATAGATTTAAAAAAAATTTAAAAGCAAATAGGTTCTAAAAGTTTTAAAGAAATACAAAAAGTTTGCCATTTTAATAATAATAATAATAATAATAATAATAATAATAATAATAATAATAATAATAATTTTTTTAATTAAATAAATTTTTTTAGAATAAGAAGTTTTGAAAAGCATTTTTTTTTTCAAAAAATTGGATTAAAACCTAAAAAAAATCATTGCAGTATTAAAAAAGGGCCAACTTAAAAAAAACAACTCAAACTTTTGACTTTTTAAAATATCGAGAGAAAACCTAACTACTAACTTAGCGGTAATATAATAACCCATGATTATTTTGATAAATAAAATGGTACTAGACCTTTTTAATAATTTAATATAAAAAAACCAGGTCAAGTAGAAGAAAGGTTCTATTTTATATCTTGCTGGATAGCTACATATATTAACCAGGGGAAAAAAAATTCTACAAATGCATATAGAATAACTTGCGTTAAGTTATTTTTCTAAAATGTTAGACAAATATTTTTTTAACTCGAAATTATATTTGTTTGATAAGTAGAAAAGGAGAGGACAACTTAAGTTATTAATAAGGCATTTTCCTAGTTAAAAATCTTTAATAAATTAGACAAAAGCATGAATGGAGGGATGGGTGCAGCTTGCTTTGGGAACCATTTTTCAAAGTTTTCAAGTACTGTAAGTGACAAGACTGCGATAAATACTGGGCTTTTTTTTTCTTTGTCTGGAGAATATGATGGATGCATGCGCATTACAGTCAGAACGCAAATCCTAACAAGACAAGCACCTTTGATAACAAGTGCATTTATGGGAGGAAAAATGACACCGGTCCTTTGCTTTCGCACTGATTTACCAAGTGCTACGTCTTTTTTTCCCCGACTTTCTAATCTTCCAATTTCATACTTATCTCTTAAATTAAAGTTGCTATTAGGGGTGTATTCAAGGAGTCGAGTCGAGTCAAGTCGAGCTATCATGTTTAAGTTCGACTCATGACTAAAAGTAAGAGCTCAAACTTGATTCATGGCTTAAATCGAGCATAATATATTGTTTGAGCTCTGCTAGTTTGAAGAAATACAAATTTTGAGCTCGACTTTGAAAAGCTTGTTTATGAGTTTATTCAAACTTGAGTTCATTTAAATGTTCGTTTGAGCAGTCAATCAATAAGAGCTCATTTAATGCTCATTTACAAAAGCTCTTTTTTTAAAGAAAAAACTTGCATATTCACAAATATTACACCTATTACCTATACAATCTTTACATCAAAATAAATTATCAATTGCAATCAAAAGCTAAAAGTATGAAATGACAAATTCTGACATAGTATTGAAATAAACAACAATATATTATACAATACAAGTAATGAAATAATAACAACAAAAACATTATTTGTCCATATTGAAATAACAAGTATCTTGTTGATGAACTCTCCGTAGGTGCACGGATAGTTACCAGTAATAAAGTGGTACCCCACAAAGGGATAGGATTGTCGAACTACAGGGATTGGACTTCTAATACTAGTAGATCCTCTAATGTTTAGTTAACTGAAAGGATGATGAAGGTATTAACTACTACATAAATAAAAGCACAAGGGTGGAAGACCTAAGTAAACTAGGGTTGAGTTTCGATAATAAGAGAGCAATGCCCCGAGATGATTCCCAAGTGGCCAAGATATTGACTTGAGTCTAATGCCTACCAAGGTACATTCTTAGATCCTTGTGGGTGCTCTCAAAAGCAATGTTGCAACTATGACTATCAAATTAGCCAAGTTCTGTAAGCTTAACTATGGGCTTCATACACGGGGAATTTTGCAACTACACTAGGTAATCACAACTACAGTATTCCACACACGCCAAGTTTTACACAAGCATCTAGGCAAATCAAGCACGCCAAATTATGCAACATATGAATAAACACAAGAAAACAATAGAACTCCATAGGTATTAGAACTCAAGTAGCCAAAGTATCAAAGACAAAGTTCACAATCCCAGGGCACTGTGGAACGGTTAGCCCTCATGAATTCATACAAATGAGGGAGGAAGATAAACATAAGGAAGAGAGACATCTATACTTTTCCCTTTTCACAAGATCTCCTCAAATGTATTTCAAGAGCTCCATGAAATGGGCAACTCCACTTTTCCTATGTCTCTAACTCACCCTTGGCCTCCTTAGCTTGAGTGGTGGCGACTGATCATCATTCCCTTTAAAATTCCTCCACTGGAGAAGAAAACCTCCGAAAAAAAGATGTCTAAGAAACCCTAAATCTAGGCATTAAAAAGGACTTTTAGGAGGTAAGTGTCATTTAGAGGGAATCATAGGGAGAGCACGATCGTGCTCCACCTGTGCTCATCTTGAGCACGCCCATGAAAGGAGCACGCAGACCATGCTTCCACTGAAAGTATAGGGCACTCATTTCTCGAAATCATCACAGGAAGAATGCACCCCCGTGCTTCACCCGTGCTCTTGTTGACAACCAGAAGAGTCCCAAATAGAGAAAACCATGAGGAGATGGCAAGCATGTGCTCTGTTAGTGCTTGCATTAGACACTTAGAGGAATTGCCTTCTTTAGTTGGTTCTGTCCCTGATTTCACTTCATATGTGTTACGAACCCTAAAAACCTGCCATAGTGACAAACATACCCAGAATAGCATCATTCATAGACAAAATGTGCTAAAAGACAAGCTAACGAGTGTGATAAGTGCTTGTGTATATGTAATACGAAGTATTCTTTTCTTACGATGAGCATTACTTTTATCAGATTTTAGCGCTAATACATGTGTATTTGTAAACTTTCGTGCTTAAAGGATTGTGAAGCCAAATAATGTAAGAAAGAAGCCAAAGTAGATTGCAATTGTACTTTGTTGATGAAGTTTTGGAGTGAACAAATGTGAAGACATAAGTTGTAATCGAAGATACGTGAATGTGTGCCAACCTCCATGCGCTCAAGCAATTGCATGGTTTGGAGGGGCACAAAGGCAGTCACAATTGCGTATTCTGACTTGTGCAATGTTAGCAAGATCTTTACCAATATGGCAATTTATTGAAGAAGTGATGCGATCTACAGCATAGACGTGTGCCCATTTATGTTGCCTCGATGAAAAGTGTGGATTCGGGAGTATTTTGGCTGAGCATTATAGTAGGTTACTGTAGCAAATCAATGTTATAATTTACTGTAGTAGTTACTGTTCACAGCCCGCATAAAATCAGATTTCCAGAAATCCACATGGGCGTGTGGAAATTACCCATGACCGTGTGGATGCCCGATTCCAACCCTTTATAAAGACGTGACTTGTACCGATTTGGGGATCCATCTTTCATCCTTTTTTTTCCATCTTTTCTCCATCTTTTGAGAGGCTTGCGGCTAGGGTTTAGAGGTTCTTTGGTAAGGATTTTGGAGTGGTTTTACAGTTTTGACACCGTGTTTTTTTTGGAAGATAGTTATTGGGGGAGCTTTCGTCGGCACTGATCCGGTGAGTTGCGCCCTAGGCTTGACAAGAGAACCTTTGGAGAGGACGAGGCTACTCCACAAGAACATCGACACGAATACCGAGTGGTTTCCTTATGGATTACATGTTTTTACTTTCGATTTCATTTTTTATTGTGTCTTTCTCCATGTTGAGCTAAACCCCTTAGTGGGTCCTTGGACTTGTAAACCCTAGGATGTTATTGTTTCATTAACCTTTTTTTATGCTTTCCTTAATTGATGTCTTTAATTGAGTTCCAATCTTGAATGCTTGTTGAATGATTTCTCCCTTAGAGTGACACTAGGGTTGAGAGTCCATCTTGGTAGCCTTTGTGGGTGAGTGACATACCATGAGGGTTATACAATGCTAGATTTGAGAGGGTGAATCGAGAGGTAGCGGAGCGTTCCCTTTCCCCTCCAGTGCGATTTACCCTACCTCCATGTTCCTAGAGTTTTTTGCTGTCACAATAGAGTGAAGTCCTAAGAGAGGAACTCCTCTGGGGCTTAGTTGCGTGAGCAATAAAGTGAAGCGTTGAAGTAATCGTTAGTATCTGGGGCTTAATTGTGACTAGGAATCTTTCGCCTGGACCAAAGGGTTAGATCTATATATAAGAATAGGGTCTATCACTTGGAATCCTTAGAGCTTCTTACAACTGTACATAGTGTGAGGTGTTGAGACTGAGTGATTTCTCTGCCAGGGCATAGTGTAGAGTTAGTCACGGTTGACCTTAGGTTTGGGACTGTGTATTTTAGGATCTCCATGAGTCATTAAGTATCAGTTAGGAGACATAATAGTTGGTTTTGCACTTGAAGCAATAGTTCTAGGGGAAGCAATATCCAAGTGCCCCACTTTCTATCGATTGCCTTTCCTCTGATTTTATCATGCCTCTCTTTCTTATTTTCTTTAGTCTTGTTCACATTGATTTTATCCACACTATTATTGTTTTATCTTCACTTAGTTAAGTAGCAATCATTGTGTTTCTATTCACTATTCCCTGTAGATACGATAACCCACTCACCTAGGATTTATTACTTCGACAAACCCATGCATTTGCGGGTCACACACAAGCGGCGTTGTTAGAGTGCATTGGAGATATGCAAAATATGATATAAATTACACTCATCACTTGTCCATATTCAAATAACAACAAAGCATAAGCCTTTCAACTCCTCACACTAAAGCATTCTTTCTAAGCAAACTCCTTACGGTCCAAACAAACTCACCGATCCAAGCACATTCATAAAAGCAAAATTACCTAAAAAAAAGGCAAAAATTGTGTTATTCACAAATATATATATATATATATATATATATATATATAATGTAAAATTAAAAAAAAATATATATAGCACTTTTACTAATATTGGTTGCTAGTTTCTTCTTGTCAAATATGGCTTCATTTAAAAGGAAATTCAAGGACTTCCTTCTTGTCCTATGAAATGCAAATAACATTAAAAATGGTCTTACACATAATTAACTTAAAAAATAGAAATATATATATATAAATTATTTTTTACTTTTCTTTGAATCCCATAATAAGCTCTCAGTAATCTCCACCACACATTAAGGCTTCAACATTAGCTAGTGCTAATGAAGCACGATACGGCTCAATAACTTTTTTAATGGCACTATACGGCGACTCAGAAGGTACCATGGTTATTTTTATGGATAGAACATTACAATCCATCTTTGACAAAGCCTGAAACTTCAAATTATTAGCTTTCCACCACTCTAAGACATCAAAAGGAGGGTCAATGCTTTCATTGTGTATGTATACACCTTCTTCCAGGTACACTGATTAAGCGCAATTTATATCATATTTTTCTTACTCCCAAGTTATACTTTTGCTTGCCTTTTAGCACGTTTTATATATATTCAATGCTGCTCAGGGTGTTTTTGCTCATGGTATAGGAAATTAGGGCTCAAAGCAATGAGGAGTGAATTCAAGGACGAAACGAGCAAGGAATGTAGAATTTTTCTAAGTGTCCAAGCCAAGCACGGGTAAAACATGGTTGTGCTTGATCCCTGTGATTATCACTGTCTGAAGTTGTTTGAGCAGCTGATCAAGCAGGAGGGTGCTTCCAAGATGAGCACGGTTGAGGAACGGTCATGCCTATCCCCATGGTTTTCTCTGGAATTGCAGCACCATGTACTCATATGAGAAGCACACCCAGGATGCCAGCATAGGACACTCTCAGATTTTGCTAGACCCTTAAGTTTGGGTACACAGTCTAGTATTGTGCGGCCACCGATTAAGGCTCAGAATTTTGAGCTAAAGCCGGCATTCATCCACATGTTGTAGAAGTCCGCATAGTTTAATAGTTTGGCCGATGAGGATCCAAACAGTCACATAAAGAATTTCTTGGAAGTGTGCGACATGCTCAAAATCAATTTTGTTACGGATGATGCCATCAAATTGAGAGCCTTCCCATTTTCCTTGAAGGGGAGAGCGAAGCATTTTCTACATTCATTTCCTAGAGCATCGATTACTACATGGGAGGAGATGGTAGAAGCTTTTCTTGCCTGATATTTCCCTCCCGGAACATCTGCAAGCTTAGGAATGAAATATCCTCTTTCGTGCAAATAGAATTGGAGTCTCTATTTGAGACATGGGAGAGGTTCAAGGAGCTCCTGCGGAAATATCCTCAACATGGGTTCCCGAGTGGATGATTATTCAGACTTTTTACAACTGGTTGAATCCTAGCATAAGCCAGTTACTTGATGTAGTAGCAGGAGGTACCTTTGGTAGCAAGACCCCTGGAGAAGCACGATAATTGATTGAAGAAATGGGTTTGAATAGCTACCAATGAAATGCAATAGAGAATAAGAAAGTGGCCGGTCTCCATGAGATTGATGTGGTTATATCGTTGGCGGCCCAAGTGGAGTCATTGAACAAGAAGTTAGAAATTCTAACTTCTCCTAGATTTGCGGCCGTAACGAATTGTAACAGATGTGGAGGAGACCATGCTCCATCAGATTGCCCGATTGTTATTGGTGGTACATCCTCCGTGGAACAAGTTGATTTTGTAGGTAATGCGATGAGGGGCTAAGGAAATCCATATAGCAATACCTACAATCCGGGCTGGAGGAGCCATCCAAACTTTTTTTGGAATAATCAAGGGCAATAAAAGGCCACAGCACCAAGATTTCTTCCCCTAGTTGTTTCTTTCCTTCTTCTTATTTGTATCTAATCATGTGGGGCTAACCATTTCACGGTGCCCCAAGATATTGAACTATGTTGATTCTTGATACTTTGAATACTTGTTTGCTTTTGCTTATGGAGTTTTAATGCATTCTTGTGTTAATCATGTGTTTGCATAACTTGATGTGCTTGATTTGCGTAGATGCATGCATAAAACTTGATGTATGTGGATTGCTGTAGTTACAACTGCCTAGTGTTATTGCAAAACTTGATGTGTACGAAACCTGTAGTTACGTTTGCAGCCCTTGATGTGATTGAGAGACATAGATGAGACATAGTGACAACGCCCCTTGTGTGTGACCCACAAGTGCATGGGTTTGTCGAAGTAATAAATTCCAAGGTGAGTGGGGTATCATATCCACAGGGAATAGTGATGAGAAACACCAAGATTGCTATTTAACTATGATGAAGATGAATCAATGATACTGTGAATAAAATTGATGTGAAAAGAACTAAAAGAAATAAGAAAAAGAGGCACGATAAAATGAGAGAAAAGACATTCGATAGAAAGTGGGGCACTAGGGCATTGCTCCCCTAGGACTATTGCTTCTAGTGCAAGACCAACTATTATGTCTCCTAACTGATGCTTAATGAGTCGTGGAGATAATAAAATACACGGTCCCAAACCTAAGGTCAACCATGACTAACTCTATACTATGCCCCATAGGAGAAATCGCTCAGTCTCAACATCTCACACTATGTACAGGTTCAAGAAGCTCTTGGGATTCCAAGTGATAGACCCTATTCCTATATATAGATCTAACCCTTTGGTCCAGGTGAAAGATCCTTAGTCATAATTAAGCCCCAGATACTAAGGATTACTTCAACGCTTCACTCTGCTGCTCGCGCAACTAAGCACCAGCAGAGTTCCTTGATAAGTGCTTGTGCGATATGAATGGGAAGTGTTCATTCCTTATGTTGAGCATTACTTTTCTCAGGTTTTTACACTAATATGTGTGTTTTTATGTTACTTTTATGCAGGTAGGGTTGTGAGGCCGAGTATGAAGGAAATAGGTCAATGTGGATCATAATGCACCTATTTTGGAGGAAATCTTGTTAAGGTTCAAATGTGAAGACATAGGTCAGGTGTGAGATGCTAGAGTGTGTGCCAACCTCCTCGCATTCGAGTGAGCACATCCATTTGGAGGGGCACAAAGGCAGTCACACTCGAGCATTCCTATTTATGCACATAAGAACGAGAGCTCCACCAACATGTATATCATTGAAGAAGCAAGTGATTCACGATGTAAACGTGTGCCCGTTTGCGTTACCCCGATGAAAATATAGAATTGGGAAGTTATTCAGGTCAAAGACTGTAGCAACAATGTAGCATGTACTGTAGCAGCACTGTTCACAGCCGGCCGAGAAATCAGAGAAACAGAGAATCCACACGGGCGTGTGGAAATGATCCACGGCCGTGTGGAAATTCCGCATGGGCGCGTGTACCGTCCACGCCCGTGGAGTCACCCGATTTCAGCCCTATTTAAAGCCAATTCAGCCCCGATTTTGGTATTCTTTTCTCCATCTTTTCCCCAACTTGAGAGAGGGCTTCGGCTAGGGTTTTGAGGGATATTGGCTAGGGTTTTGGAGAGGTTCTATGGCTCCGACATCGGGTGTCATTTGGAAGAAGGTTATTGGGAGAGCTTTCGTCGGCATCGATCCAGCGAGGTGTATCCTAGGCCGGACAAAGGATCCTTTGCGACGAGTAGAGGATTCTCCACAAGACCATCGACACGACCATCGAGGGGGTTTTTTTTTATGGATTCATTGCTTTTACATTGAACTTCTTTATTATGCTTTCAATAAATTGATGTTTATTGTGAGTTCCAACCTTGAATGCTTGATTGTATGAACATTTCCCCTAGAGTGACACTAGGGTTGAGAGTTCTTGTTGGTAACCTTGTGAGTGAGTGACACACCACGAGCGTTAGACAAAGCTAGGTTGGAGAGGGTTGAGAGGGTGAGTCGAGAGGTACAGGAGCGTCCCCTTTCCCCTCTGACGTGATAGATTCTACCTCCGTTCCTCGAGTTCTTTGCGGCCATAATAGAGTGAATGGTCTAAGGGATGAATCTCCGCTGGGGCTTAGTTATGCGTGCAACGGAGTGAAGCGTTGAGGGGATCTTAGTATTTAGGGCTTAATTGTGGTTAGGGACCTTCCTCCTGGACCAAAGGGTTAGGTCTATAATTAGGAAGAGATTTATCACCTGGAATCCTTAGGGCTCATTGCAACTTTATTCGAGTGCGAGGTTGAGAAGTTATTTAACCTCTCCTCCGGGACATGAATAGAGTTAGGCATAGTTGACCTTAGATTTGGGACTATGTATGTAAGGATTTCCACGACTCACCATTGCATTGATTAGGAAGCATAATAGAGAGTTCTTGCACTTGAAGCGATTATCATAGGTGAAGCATCATCCGAGTACCCCATCTTTATCGATTGCCTTGCCTCCTCCTTAATTTTGCTCTCTTACTTGTTGCTTTTAATTGTTGAGAATTGAATCGTTATCACACTTATCATTGTTGATATTCTACATAGCTAAGAATCGAATTAAGTGTCTTTACTCCCTACTCCCTGTGGATTCGATACCCGCTCACCCGGGATTATTACTTCGACAAACCCGTGCACTTGCGGGATATACGCAATTGGATCTTGTCATTCCCCTCTTAGCATTTCACTCTATTATGACCGCAAAGAACTATTTGAACATGGAGGTAGGATAAATCACACTGGATTGGAAAGGGGACGCTCCCCTACCTCTCGATTCACCCTCTCAACTCTCTCCAATCTAGCATTGTCTAACCCTCATGGTTTGTCACTCATCCACAAAGGCTACCAAGATGGACTCTCAAACCTAGTGTCACTCTAAGAGAGAAATCATTTTACAAGCATTGAAGATTGGAACTCAATTAAAGACATCAATTAAGAAAAGCATAATAAAAGGTCAATGAAACAATAACTTTCTAGGGTTTACAAGTCCAAGTACCCACTAGGGGGTTTAGCTCTCCATAAAGCAAGATACAATCAATAATGAAATCGAAAGTAAAAACATGTAATCCATAAGAAAACCCCCTCGGTATTCATGTCAATGATCTTGTGGAGTAGCCTCGTCCTCTCCAAAGGTCCCCTTGTCAAGCCTAGGGCACACCTTGCCGGATCGGTGCCAATGAAAGCTCCCCCAATAATTATCTTCCAAGAGAAATGCAGTGTTGAAGCCATGGAACCACTCCAAAAGCCTTGCCAAAGCCCCCTTAAACCCTAGCTGCAAACCACTCAAAAGATGGAGAAAAGGATTCTGAAATTGGGCTGAATCACGGCTTTATATAGGACTGGAATCGGGAATCCACACGGGCGTATGGAAATTCCACACGCCCGTTTGAATCTGCAGAAATCTGAATTTTGGTGGTTTGTAAACAGTAAAATACTACATCAAACTGTTACAGTGATTTGCTATAGTACCTTGCTACGGTACTTCACCAAAAACACTCCCGAATTCATACTTTTCAGCGAGGCAACACAAACGGGCACAAGTCTATGTCGTAGTTCTTGTCGTTTCTTCAAGTAAAAGCACATTTGACGAGAACCTTTCTAACTTTGCACAAGTCAGAACACATGACTGTGACTGCCTTTGTGCTCCTCCAATTTACATAATCCATTAATCAAAATGGAGGTTGGCACACACTCATATGTCTCCAAGCACAACTTGCATCTTATCATGTGTTCAATTCAAGATTCCATCAACATAATACATTCGCAATCTACTTTGGCTTCTTTCTTCTCTATTTGGCTCCACAACCCTATGTGCACAAAAGCACACAAAAACGCATGCATTAGCGATAAAATCTGATTAAAGTAATGCTTATCGTAAGAAAAGAATACTTTGTATTCTTAGTACACAAACACTTATCACATAGCCATTGAGCATCCACAAGGATCTTAGAATGTACCCTGGTAGGCATTAGATTCAAGTCAGTATCTTGAACATAGGAATTGTCCCAGGGTATTTTCCTCTTGATACCAAAAACTCGATCCTAGTCTACCCGTTGATTCCATCTTTGTCTTATTTTTCCTTTTTCATCTTTTGTAATTCTTCAACCAACTCTGTGTTTTGCTAGACATTAGAAGAGCATTTAATATTAGAAGTCTAGTCTCTGTGGTTCGACAACCCTACCACCTAGTGGGTACCACTATATTACTTGTAACGATTCGTGCACTTGTGGAGAGTACATCATACACATCTAATTTTGACTTTGCCAATTGAAAGGAGCCCATATTTATAATAAAGCTATCAAACTCAACCCTTCCTCTAGATTTACCAATGATAAGAGTAGATGAAAAGTTGTAGAAGCATAAAGTTGACTTTGAACTTCTATGTCATTCTTGGCCTTGAGAGCTTCCACATATTCATTATAAAGCTTTTAAAGTGATGATCGAACATACCTCACCTTGTTTGGAGCATCCATTGCTAAATAGTAAAAAGGGAAAGCCCATTCAACCAAAAATATCTTGTTCCTAGGATTTAAAATAGCTGTAATTGATACAAATAAATTATTATCAGTCCAATATTTATCAAACTTTCTAATCATTATTGCTGCTATTTGGCTTATAAAATCATCATCACTTTCCTTATTTTTATACATAGCTTTCTTCACAGTAGCAAGTTCAAGGACAAATAAATTGGAAGTAGGATACTCAAAACTAAAGTGGCATTTGTAACATAACAAAATTCTTTATGAAATGTGCAAATAGTTTGCACTTTACTCCAATCTTCCTCCTTGGATAACAAGTGATAGTAGTTTGAATCTCTTACTTGATATCTGGGAAAGATATCCTTCAAATCCAATGCTGTTGTAAGCATGTAATATGCAGCATTCCATTTTGTGCAAACATCAAGAATGAGCTTCTTTTTTGTCAAATTCGATTACTTAGTAGTATCACTAAACATGATAAAATAGGACACACTATTACCGATATATTTCACAATTTCACGCACACTGTAAACTATATCACTAATTGCACCAAACCCATCTTGAACCAAGATATTTAAAATATGTGCACAACACCTCACATGAAATAATTTTCCATCATGTGCAAGTGTATTTTGATTGCTCAAATTCAAATTATCTTTCAACAAACTCACAACAAGATCATTGTAATTAGCATTATCAACCGATACCCTCATCAATTATTTTTCAAGACTCCAACAACTATACATTTTTGTAACTCATCACAAATAGCAACACCAATGTGTGGAGGGACAACAAAATGAAAGCATGACATACATTTTTGCAATTTCCAATTAGGATCCATAAAATGACAAGTAACGACCATATACTTGAAATCTTGCACTAAAGATCTCCACAAATCAGTAGTTAGAATAACTTGACCAACTGCTTTCAACAATGACACTATTTTTTTTTTCTCAATGTCATAAGTAGGTACACAATTTTTTTTGAAATCCCTTTACTTAATATTTTCTAATTAGGACTAACAGTTCTCATAAATGATTAAAAACTTCATTCTCACCAAATGAAAATGTTAAATTATGTACTAAAACAATATGGAAATAGACTTATCGCACTTATTCTTAGATACATTTCTAGTTTTGAATGGAATTTACACTTTTAGATTTTACCAAATTTGTTGAGCGAGTCAGCTGTTTCTATTCCTTCAACACAGCGTCTCAAGGATACTTTCAATTGCTGAATAAACAAAGTCGTTCCGCCTGACTTTGGTAAGCCAGGTTGATACTCATGATGAATGCACTCTGCCTTTCTATTCCATCCAGATCATCAGGGAGAGTAACTTCTTTGAATTCATCTTCATCATTAATGGTAGATCCATTAACTTCAACATGATTAGCCTGGTTAACGTCATCATCCAATTTCCCACACTAAAAGTGGGACTACCAATAACAGATGATTCATCAACTGATGTAGAAGTAGACATTTTGTAGAAAAGAAGAAATGATATAAACATTAAATACCCAATTTCCATCTCCATAAAGCCGAAGCCAAAATAATATTTTTTAAACTTGTTTTTTAGAAAAGGACTAAACTTACAGGTTACAGTTGTCAGTGTTGGCATTAATGTTGGACAAAGTGTCAGCGTTAGCATCAGACATAGTGAGATGAAAAAAGAAAGTTGAAGGAAGAAGGGGATGAAGAACGAAAAAGCATGATGGTGGTGGTTGTGTGGTGGCATTATGTTGAAAAATGATATATATAGAAAAGAATTATATGATTTTAGGGTTCAATTGCTTTGCTATTTGATAATTCTTTGTATTTTGTATGTTTTTTTAATTGTAACAAAACTATAAAGTAACAAATACATAGTTATGACAAAAATGATGTAGTGTATATATAACCTTCTTCTAAATCTTTAATATTATACTCATTTCTCATATAAATAATTTTTAATATTATAACCATATCTCATACAAATGACAATTTTAAACCTTTATTATTATTATTATTATTATTATTATTTTCACTATGTCTATTTGTCATTCCACTATATTCATGGTCTACAAAAAAAAACTATTTATAAGGTTTACTATATATGTTTTAATATATATATATATATATATATATATATATATATATATATATTAATTCACTAAGTTTATTCGGGTTTACATAAAAAAATAAATCCATATATATTCATATATATATATATATATATATATATATATGTATGTATGTATGTATGTATGTATAAATGAACTCACAATCGAGCTTATAAAAGAGTTTGTTCAATAGTGATTCATGAACATTGTTATGAGCTTGTTCGCGAGCTATGTTCTGGAGCCCAAACAAGCCAAGCTTTCCTCTACTCAACCTTGACTTGTTTCTAATATGAGTTGAACACGAACAAGTTCTTATCGAGCCAAACATTGAGCGGATCAAGAACGGCTCGGCTCCAATGTAACCATAGTTGCCATTGAAGGTCGTGAGCACTTGGCTTTCAAAGTGCATTTAACAAGTGCCTCATTTTCTTTCATTTTTTGCTTTTGATCTTCAAACTTCATACATGATTTCCTTCATTGCAATTGATATTTAGAAGGCTTTTGGGTCTCAAAATGAGAATGAAGAAACGGAAATAAGGAAAAAGAAAATATTGTGAATTAGAATAGTAAAGCTGTAAAAGAGCTGAGCCAAGCCGAGCTGAGCTTCGCCATATTACATCTTAGAATGTCACTATTTTAACTAAGCTCGAGCTTGAGCCAATATCTTCGGCTCGTTAGCTTGATTAAGGCATGATTATTTCTTTATTATTTATTACTTTTTTAATTCAGTAAAGTGCCGTTCAAAGCTCATTTTATGAATTATTATTAGGCTCGACTAGACTAAATTTGAGCTTGAGGATCGTTTTAGAAAAAATAATTATTTAGACTTGTTTATGAAATCATTTAAGGCTTGGCTCGACTTTGAGCTCATTAATTGCCTCATTGAACAAGTGAACAAATAAGATTAAAAACTAAATAAATATTGGGACGCAACCATCCATAATGTTTTATCTCCATTTAACATAAACCATTCATCATACATTCATATTAACATGATCACATAAAGATTCAAATCCCACACAACATAATTAGTCTGTGCATCATAATAAACAATGTTCATCAATCAAATAATGACATAATTTAACATCAATATGATCAAGTCTAAAATAAATAAATCCAAAATCATCACAACATGTAATGATCACATAAAGATTCAACTCATACATAACATAATTAGTCTAAACATCAAAATAAATTATGCTCATCAATCAAGTCATGGTATAATTCGAATATCAAGGCAATCAAGTTTACAATTAAAAAAAAAAAACAAAACAATCATAACATGTAACTATTAGAATATATCACAAAATTATACAAATAAAATCAGATGCATGTGGAAGGAGGGAAATTTTTTATATCAACTAGACGATTTGATAAATGTCTAATTTATTTCTTATAATTAAATATAGGTATGGAAAAGTTACCTCTAGATGTGCCAAATTTGTTCCTAGGATATTCCAAGGTCTTCTAGCATCGAACAAAGGTCCCTCCCCTTTATATCACATGTTGGAATTCAGAAATAGTCTTGTCTTCTTCTGAAAAAATGGCTAGTGTTAGGGAGGGAGAGAAAGATTGGGGGAAAATATCACAAGAGAATAGAATTATCTTTCTAGGGTTAGAGTGGAGTCATTGATAAGTGTCTAAATGTATGTATTTTAGTATATGTATTCCATACTTCTAGCATGTATTTTTATAAGAATTGATGCCCGTTTTGTGCTTAATCGTGTGTTATTTGCTTTGCAAGGCACAGAAACGCCACGGAGGACATGAAGATACAATTTGGGCGAAAAAGAGAAGAAAAACAAGGTCATGGTACTGTAGCATATTCACTATAGCAAAATACTGCAGTAGAAATACTGTAGCAGTGGTACTGTAGCGATAGTATTATAGCAAGGTCACTGTAGCTTCAACTGTAGCACCTGGAGGGTTTTCAAGTCAGGAATTGAATCATGGCATACGACCTCAATGCTGCCCGGGATTGAGCTCAGGATGATTATTGTAGCCATAGAAGAGGACAGTTTGCTTGATGGCATACCGGCTCAATGAGGTGCTCATTGAGCCAGTATGGATACTGTTGCGAGAGCTTTTATGCACTTTTGCCTACCCCAAACGGCCTCATTGAGCCAGTATACCACCCGTATGGAGGCCATTTGAGGGATTTAAAAGAACATTTGTTGGGCAAATGAGGGAGACTTCTTCTTGGCCATTTGGGCCGCCGCCACCATACCTCCTTGAGGCCTTCTGGCCATAATCCGGTGACGAGCCTTGTGGGAAACAAGCACACATCATCACTAAGAGGGAGAGGAGCAAAGGATAAGGAGTTAGATTGAAGATCTAGACCACCATTGCATCACCATTTGAAGCTTCATCGATTCAAGGAGATCAAGATTGTAGAGGGAGTTTTTTTGCTTCTTTATTGTCTTTCTTTTCCTTGTATGTTATATAAGTATCCCCCATCATGAGGGATTAACTTATTTTGGTGTTTGGATGTGGATGAACCCTAGGGTGTATTCTTGTGTATGAACTTGGGATGTTGTTCTTCATTTAATTTGATGGTTGTTTGAGATTCAATCTTTCGTGCTTTCATGTCTAGAACTATATGTATGGAGAGATCCATAATTCTACTATGAGTTGTATGCGTAGATGTGACCTACTTACGTATACTAGATCTAGGAAAGGTTGAAAGGGATTTCTTATGCCGACACACCGAGAGATTGGGTGTTGGTAGCCCTCCAATGCTAGGTTTAAGCTGAAGAATAGTAGGTTTACTCCTATTAGAGATTTCCTTGAACTCATTGCAATCATAGATGGGTTAATCCGGAAGATATTCTGATTAACACTCATATGAGATTAGTGGTTAACTGCCGAGATATTGGGGTTAACCTATTTATGAGATCTCTAGGTCATAAATGCTATCAATACACTTTAAACCATCCAAGTTTGGGACTTAATGACAATCCTATGGGGATTCTTTGTCCAAACACCGCCTTCTCTTGCTTGGTACTCCCTTGTTTATTTATTTATGTGTGTTAGTTACCCGGCCATTGGATTAGCTTATTTTATTTTATTTTATTTTATTTGTTCTTCCTACTAAGAGTCATAGGCTAGATAATAGATGAAGAGTGAGTAATAATACTTCCTTGGCCCCATGGAATACGACCCCTGTGTCACTCACAGGGTATTACTTGGCGATCCCGTACACTTGCAGGCAATCAATCAAGTTTTTGGCACCGTTGCCGGGGACTTCAAGGAATATTAGGAAAGCTTGTAATCTATTGCTCTAGCCATTTTTTTTCTTTTCTTTTGTAAATATTTGTTGTGTTATATGTCTTTTACCCTTTGTGTATACTTACTTGTTTCATTTCTTTCTTGTTTTCTTTTATAGCTTTTGATTTTAGTTTTCTTTGTTTATACAGGGCCATGAATTTTCAAGAAAAATTGTTGCCCGCCAAAATCTGTGCACTTGAGAATCAATTGGAAGAATTTCTTGCCATGAAAGAAAACCAAAGCAATCCACACCATAATGCTTACAATCCACATTGGAGAGGGCACCAAAGTTCTTCATCACATCATCATACTCAACAATGGGAATTCCCTCACCAAAGATTGCTACAAGAACCCTCCTTTTAACAATCGGGCATTATCATCCTCCAGTCATTAATCAATGGGGATTCAATACATAGGAGGTGTTTTCAAGATTCATGATGAATGCGGACGTTGAACTTGAAGCCATGAATACCACAATTTTTAATGCCCAACCTATAGAATTTCTATACAAGAATGGTACTAGAAGTGAAGAGGCAAAAGGGGAATGTGAGGTGGAAGTTGGTATTGAGGTGTTGGAGGCAAGAGAAGCAATTGATGTGGCATCAACACCTTTTGAGCAAATAATAGATGTTCCATCTCAAGATGAAATTGAAGAAGATATGGGGGAGGATGAGATCATGGCCATGGAAAAATTTGAGGAAGTTGAAGAAACTCCATCGACCTCATAGTGGCTACTTACTTGACATAACCAATGTTGGCCCTACCAAAGGGTAAACTGAGCTTATTTCTCCACTAAATAGACTAAACATCATAAGTACATTGTTATCATGATACCTAAGATCAAAATTTGACTTATAAGATCATAAATTACAATATTAATCATTAATGGTCAAAGATTAAAACCCATATGATCGGACTATAATGAGTCAGGTTCGAATAAATCAATCCCACTGACACATTTATGAGATATATTCCAATTATCCCATATTGTTCAACTGCCAGTCTTTGTCAAAGAATATATCATATAAATTCTTCTAAATCTTTAATTCCTAATTAAAGATTCTCTTGTTTTCCAACTACTTAAGTGTATAAATATGAAACCCTTATAGTGCTCTTCTCCTTATCCCATAAGGGCCAGAAGATTTAACTTAATACATATGGACTATAAAGCTCAAAACTTATTAAAATGTCATTTCAAGATTTATATAAATATCAAATAAACACCTATTATTAACATAAAAAATGTATAATACAAACATCATCATTGGCATTTGGGGGTGGCATACTCCCAATAGCAACAAGGTCTACTCGTAGTGATAATCTCTTTGCTTCCCCAACTATGGAATTCATACAACACAGAACATTATTTACTATAAGTTAATATATTACATAGTATACATACAAATTAAACTAAAAATTTGATTACAAAAGTAAACTCAATACCTTCATTAAAGTATTTGCAAGTAGAAACCTCATTTATGGCTATAAGATTTCGTTGACCTCATCAATAACCTAAGTAAAAGAAAAGAAAATATTAAATTTTGAATTTAAGTATGAAATATCAAACAATAAATACATCCATAATTAAATTTAACAAAGATAGAAATAGAGAAATTACATTTACTTTTCTTTTAATACAATAAAAGCTTTGAAGCTAATCTTTAGCACCAAGTATTGCATGCACGGTATCTCAATAGCTAAAGATAAGTTGTGTGACTCAATTACTCAACCACCGGTACTAAAATCGGATTTCAAAGCCATTGTGGAGATAGGATCTACAAGAAATCAGATGCCATCTTCGACAAGGTTTAAAACTTCAAAGTATTTGAATTTCACCATTGTATTGCATTAAATTGTGATGCCTCATTTGGAGCACATATATACACTCCCTCTTCCAAGTACACATCTAATTCACATTTAACATTTTGAATAGTGTCAACCATCCTAATGTAATTATCAAAAGCTTCGTGACCACTAACAACACCTTTGTCTTTACCACTTCCACTTGTTGAATCACAACCTCGACTTGGTTGAAGATTCTTTTGTCTTACATTATCAATTATTGATTTATAAGTTGCAACATAATTCTCATTAATCCTATAAAGAAATTCTCTCACATAATTGATATGGAAATCAACATCTTCTTTTGCATACAAATTGGGAAAATAATATTCAGTCATCTTCATCTTATTTCTTAAGTCTATAATAACTGTAATAGATATCCATAAATTACCACCTCCCTAATATTTGTTATACTTATTTCTCATCTCTCTTACCATTCCTCTTTTTCTTTATTTCCAAAACAGGCTTCTCATCCAAAACAGTTTTTATTCTCCAAAGTTCTGGAAGAAATAAATTTGAAGTTGCATATTCTAATCCTGAAATAAGAGTAGTAGCCACTTTAAAAATTCTATAAAAAGCACAAACTTCTTCTATTTTGGCCAACTCCTCAACACTAGGAAAATACTTTGAATG
Source organism: Dioscorea cayenensis subsp. rotundata (assembly GCF_009730915.1). Classification (NCBI taxonomy): domain Eukaryota; kingdom Viridiplantae; phylum Streptophyta; class Magnoliopsida; order Dioscoreales; family Dioscoreaceae; genus Dioscorea; species Dioscorea cayenensis. Next base: position 12,853,924 of record NC_052481.1, on the reverse strand, counting down.
AAAATGCAATAATTTAGTTATGTTACTAAACATCATAAGAAGTGACTACGATCTTGTAAGATATTTAACATTTACGCTCACTTTGAAAATCACATCTTCAATTGCAGAAAGCCCATCTTTTCCTAATAAATTGATTATGTATGTACAATATATTACATGAAACAACACCCCCAAGTGGAAGCCTATCTTGATAATTGAGACCTTCAATAAATATGTAGTAACATCATTATAAGATGCATTAGGCACGGTAATATTGCAAACTTTGTTTTTAATTCCCCGTTCCAACAAATCCTCATAAATTTTATCAGAAATTCAAAAACCCATTTATGGAGCTGGACAATCACAAATTTGATGAGTCACTTTTGTAATTTCCAATTTGAATAAACAAAGTGACATGTCATCACCATACATTGAATATTTTACTTGAACTTCAACAAATCATTTGTCAAACAAACTTTATCAAGACTTGCCAATAATGTTTTTGTTTTGTTCTTCTCAAATGCATAAGTAGTCATGAAATCAGTTTTAAGTGTAGCCCTTGAAAGTTTTAGAAGTAAGGTGTAGCAGCCATGACTAGCAATGTAAACTTTAAAGCTAACTCATGTACCATAACGATATGAAACAATATTTCTCTAATTCTTACATGATCGTACTTGAAATTTTGCACACCACTAATACTCTTGGAATGGGATTGAAACAAAGAAAAACTCTACTGACCTGATAGAATATGTTGATGCTATGGACAATCCTTCAAGTGTCTTTAAAATGTTGATGTAGCAGTACTTGTTTAGGAGCGAGCTACCATAAACAATGTATACACTCTGCTTTTTTCACCCCTTATTTAGTGATTACTTCCTTGAATTCGTCCCACACCTTAGATGCCTTCTTTCCTTTTCTTTTTTTTTCTCAAAAAAATTCTCCTCTTCTTCCACATGTTCTACAATAAGTGTATCATTGTTTCAATAGTTGGACTTGTACATGACTCTAGATTTGATGAAATATGAAGTAACTCTGATGTATCTAAAAATACACCATCAAATATGTGTTAAAATTGTGTTGTTTATGGTGACGGTCTTGTTCACTATAAAAAAAAAACATAACAATAATAGAGTGTGTTTAATTGATTCAATTTGGACACATAAATGTATGTAATGTTTTACTCCATTTTCAACATGACAAATGTTCTAATTTGGGGCATAGCATGACCTTCCATTGAAACAAACACAGATATTCATGGTTGAGCTCAACCTTATTACAATGAAAATTCTAACTTCATTAACTTGTACTTGATTTAATAAGGCAATATTAATTTTTTTATATTAGTTTAACTGTGCACATAGCTAGCAAATTAGAAGAGGAACTTGGTACATGGCTCCAAGCATTTGGTCTAACCAAATCCCCAAATGTCAAGGCATTATTGCACCGTAAGTCATTGCTTAATATTGATAGGGTAGCATTACTCACAATCAAATCAAGAACTCATTACCTCTTTGCAAAGGATCTCCTCAAAGCCCTTAGATTTTAGCCTTTAGATCTCCTCTTATGTTGATCATGAGTGTATAAATAAGTATTAGATAATCATTGAAAAGAATAGAAATATGCTCAATACAATAACAAAAAGAAAAAGAAAAAGACTTGATTAATAAGAATATGAAAAGAATGGAGAAAGAATACAAAGCTATGAACCTTTTAAAGCATGATGTTGAGCATGCAAAGAGATTGATAGTAGGAGATGAGTTAAGTAGTGTTTCTGGTTTCCAAAGTCAAAGGTAGTGAGGTGGGCTCATCATCTGATCATTTTTATTCTCTTTGCAAGCCTAGCATGGCGAATGATAGCTGTGAACCACAGTGATGAAATGATCATGGCGTAAAGAGAGATTCGCTTCGATTAGGATTGGGAGGTTGCCGGGCTAAGAAGTGGAAATTGATAATTTGGAGAGCAATTTACAAGAATAAGCCCATTAAACCATAAAATCACACTTAAACTATATAAATCACAAATCAAATCCATGTAAAAACTAAAAGATAATTAAACATAAATGATATAATGTTTGAATAAAAAATATATATTTAAAATATATTAAAAGTTAAGAATCAATGTCCATAAATTTAAAAATATATAATTATAATTAAGCATTGTCTTATAATAAAAATTATAGTAGTGAGAATTTTTAAGGGTATAAGTGCAGTTATGTAGTAGTGATAATATTTTAATAAAATGTAAATATTATTAATCCATTTGAGTTTGAAGCATTGATGCTTATTACTAAGTTTTTTATATAACAGTAATTTTAATAATTGCATATTAAAATTTATAGCTTTATAATTAAACATTGGATTAAAAATTTTAATAACTGTAATTTCTTATAAAAAGGCGTATTAAAATATAATTTATAATTAAGTTTTTTACAACTGATGAGGCTCGCAAGGGAGCCTAAATGGATTGAAGTGCACATGTTATGTCAAGTAGTAAAAGCGTACATAAAAAAAAAGGTAGAACGCACAAGAAAATTGAGTACTAGATACTAACTCTTTCCTTCTTATGCAACCGAACAAAATGTGGATCAAGTTTTAAAAAAAAAAAACTAAGACTAAGAATATGCTTTCAAGAAACACAAATGCAATCAAAGTAAAGATTAAGAAGATGAGATTGGTGCTTGTACTTGATTTCCCTTGGTTGTTTGGAGTAAAGACTTCTATTTTTATGGATTTTTAAACCAAGTCATTAAGATCATTGGACTGTGGAGGTTCTTTATGTAAGCTAGCCGATATCTCTAAGTGATTAACTTCTAAACATGATAGGGCATGTATTTCACACATTCCTTCCATGAATGCATTTCGATTTTGTGATCCTCACTACTAGATCACTTTAGTTCAGATAGTTCTTATCATCCTAGCTATGAGCGATGAATTCAAACTCTTTCAATTGTGGAAGATCATTCACGGATGCGGGCTCTCACTAACTATGCATGTGATCAATCATAGGCTCAGGTTCTCTCTAAGTAAACCTATGCTCATAAATTCTGTTTCTTGCTAAGTAAATTCCTTCTCTAAGAAGCCAATTGCCAAATCTAAAGATCTCCAAAAAGTTCCCATCTTTGCTCTTTATAATTAATTATGGGGTCTTTGAACTACTAAACACAGCCACAAAATAGTATTTTGTGGGTTGTTTGGTCATTGGGCTTGAAACGACATTTTAAAGCATAAATACAGCCTAGAACACAGCCACATACAACATTACAAGGGTGTATTTCATAGACATGTTCAGTTCATTCGCCTTGTTTTCTTCTTCATATAGCTTGAAACTTTCTCAAATTGCTTCCTATTATTACAAAACCTATAAAATGACACTACATATGAAATTTAACAAGATTGAGCATCAAATCATAACAAAATATTCTAGGATCAAGCAAAATTCCAACTAAAAAGCTATAAAAATAATGACTCATCAAGCACTTATAAAAAACTATTACTTGATTTAAACCAGCTAACCTTACATCTTTAATTGCTATTATGGTAATATTTATTGGAATTCTAGTAATTCATTATTGTTTTTATGATAGCCCTAAATCAATATGAAAAATTGCTCTCTATCAATTAAAAAATTACTCCAATAACATAAACCCAAAAATCATTGCGTTAGTTGGTTTAGCCCTAAACCAACTAACCATCCATTTTCATTGATGCCTCTAATGTGATTTGCTTAGCCTATACAATCTAACCTAAGTTAAACATTATGGTTTCACTGCTCATATCTATGTCAATTTGTATAAATAGCTTTATTTTACATGGTTCCCAAATTAAAACTAGTTACACTAGCAGCCTACTAATAGTAAAATTTTCAATTTTAGGAAAAACTTATTTTAATAAGAATTTAAATAAAATTTTACTAATAAAAAAGAGTCAAGTAAGGTTTAATTTATTTTTGAAAATAATATGAAGCATTCATTTTAATGAAAATTATAAATTCATTTTATTTTTTGTTTAAATTTTTGTTAAAATGATGTGTAATTTTATTGTAACATTCTTAACAATCCCGTAAACAAGCATATTGATGATGCTATAAATGATTCTATTAATGATTCTTGTGAATGACAGTATAAGTGAGGCCCTTAACAATTCTTATAAATGAGCTTTCAACGATACAACAAACAAGTTGTTCACCAACCCTAACAATCTAGGTTGCCAGTGTTTAGGCTAGGCTCTTTTTTCTTACAAACTCAACAGTTAGGCTTGTAAAATGCTTGTTTTGTTTAATGAACAAGCTGAGCCTCTAAGCTTTTAATGAATGTATTGGTTCATTTTACAACCCTAATTAGAATAGTAATGGTTTGAGGAAAAAAGCTAAAAGTGAGAAATATGGTAATATTACTTTTTGTTATAAATGATATTGTATAACATAGTTGATTACATTTACTGGCAGCTGAATTTACACGTTTATTAAATAATTTAAATAATGATTATAATTAAATATTTTTGTTAAATATATAAACCCTTTTAACTTTTATCTGTTTTAAATATTATGATAAAATATTTAAGTGAAATAATTGATAAAAAATGAAAATGAAATGATTATTAATTAGGTAAAATTGTTATTAATTAATTTAATTTATGTACTTTAATTATTATTATTAGGTAATTTTTTAATTGATTAAAAATTTAAAAATGTTAAATTTTATCAAATAAATAATTAAATTAAAAAGGGGCAAACCTGTCATTTTCTAAGGGGGAGTAACATTCTCCAAATCTTGAGAAAAATACGATTCCTGCTAGGGAGAGAATCTCATTCCCCTATAAAAAATGCTATTCATTCCTTTACTGAACACTAGACGTAGGTATACTGTATAAGGGGAAAGTTATTCCTATTCTAATAGTGCATGTCTAGCAATCCGAATGCACCGTTAATGAGTCATTTCTAGATGTCATTTGTTAGGTTCGCTTGGTCTTGGATTTTGTTTAATAAATGCCGACAAGCTACAAACCCTCAACCATGAGATTAGAAGGATTTGAACCATCAATCTGTGACTGGAAGGAAAATGAAATACCACTTTTCTATTATGGGAGTAGTTTTGGTAGTAAAGTTGTATATCGTAAAGAATATTTAAAAAATTGTTTTAAAGAACTACAAAAATTTACCCTATTTTGATTTAATAATTATAAATATTTATTAATATAAATATTTTTAAAATTAATTATTTAATATATATATTTAAATAGTTAAGTCTTATTACAATAAGTTCGTGAGATAAATTTAAGATTTTGTTAAAGAATTTGAGCAACAAATTTAAAACCACTTTATGGGTCATTTGGTTCATGGAATCTTACATTACTATCCAGAATAGGATTACCGAGAGTGTGTTTCGTAAATTATATTAATGGGGATATGCTTAATTTCTATTTCCTTGAGAAGCTAGTAATATTATGGTTGGAATGTAAAGGTAAATTTTTTGGCAATGCACCAAACTATGACATTTTATCATTTTTGGGCCCAAACTTCAATTTCAATCAAAATGGTTACACAACTTCAATTTTGTTTTACCGGGTGGTTGCCAGAGATATTCCGACCATTTTTTTTATGATGTAGATGATTGAAATTTTTTGTCATGATATACATGACACACTGTCCGGCCAACTGGCAATTTCATCTCATTTGCTGATATTGAATTTCTAACATCAGATCATAAAAAATAGACCGAATTCCCTTTAGTGAGCACCAGTGAAAGAAAATTAAAGTTAGGTAATCATTTTGATTCAAATTGAAGTTTGGACCCCAAAATAAAGGACCATAATTTGATGCCCCATAAAAAAACTTACCCAACATTACTATGATTATGTGAGAATCTTATATTACCATTATCATTTAATTAAAATATTTTTAATTAATATGTGTCAAATAGATTAAAGTTTATAATATTTGCATTAATATTTACTAATGCAAATATGAAAGTTGTTTGATAATAAATATTTATTATTTTTAAAAAGTAAATTTTAATATGAAATATTTAAACTCTATTAATATATAAATTTTAAAAAATTAATTTTTTTAAAAAAGTAATAAACAAATAAAACTAAATTATTTTAAATAAATATAATTTCTTTCTCCAACTTAATTATTTAAAATTTGAAAAAAAAAATAATCTCGAGTTGTTTTTTTAATCTCCAACATTATATTTGAACATTTTTTATTTTAAATAAATTTTCAAAGTTGGTATGTTGGGATTAAATTATACTTGAGATGTATAATAAAGAAAAAAAATCACAATTCTTCGGAACGTCTTATTACCACCTCTTCAAACGATAATCACATTCTCGGTAATTGATACCCTCTACTATTGAAGTCGGTGGTGGTACATCGCAACTGTATGAGCCATCACGTAATAAAGTAATGAGTGAGCGGTTCTCGTATCCCACGAGGAACGATAGTACTAGTAATAACCACTTCCTTATTATTTAGTCTTTAAATAATGGCGTGAAATGAAATTAACAAGAAAACACAAGCAAGGGAAAATTAGGCATGTGGTTCAATGAATCAAAAGAAGGTACTCGTAGAATGCTCCCCCTAGAAATTCATTAAGGCATGAGATTTAACTAATGAACTCTAACCAAGATAGTTTGACTCATGCGTATCCTAAAGCATGTTGATCCCTCTTTCAAGTTAATCTATAACTAGTCCCATACAAGGCTTTGAAGGTGGTATCTTTCATCATCTAAGCTACCTACAATTGCATGACACTTTGGGGCAAATGAAATAACCCAATTCCTGAAAGTAGATCAATCCCTTTCTCAAGGCAATTGATCTCTATGCCCATACAAGCCTTAACTATGATCTCTCACTTCACTAAGGGCCCTATGATTGCATTAAACTCAATGGAATTTGGAGGTAGGGTTAATCAAACCCAAGAGCACCTCCTACCTCGAAGCTCATCTTCTACTTCCTTCGACTTTAGTAAATCTAACATAAGTGGGTTTCTCAAGTCATCACTAAAGTGATTAAATGTGCAATTGAGCTCTAGCTATAATGGATTATATGGCAATGAGAACACAAGTTTGAAACTTAAAACTAATCTCAAATTAAAAAACAAAAGTTAAATTATATAATAACAAATGATATGATAAGTGCTAAACTAGTCATATTTTATATATCATTTACACTGTATTTAGCATGCAATTGTACTTGTTTAGCACCTCATTAGTATGAAATTTTATTCTTTTGGTCACAACGACTTTTATTTCTCTTTTAGGAAGAAAGAAGTGAATTCGAGAATGTTTTGAAATAAAATGAAGCAAGTTGCTGAATCAAGACTGTACCATGACTCATAATGGGCGTTATGGTAACTCAAAACGCACGTTGTCTACACTTACCACATGCCATGATCAAGCTGTGGCAATATGAGCTCACCAGTAGCAACATAGAAGCCACAACGGCCTCACAACAGCCATTATGAAGTCTATAATGGTCATTGTCAAGGCACATAATGGTCAAAGATCTTGCCAGGATGTGACTTGGAGCCCAAGCAACAACTTACTCACAACGGGCATCACAAAACCGGTGGTAAGGCCGTAGCGGAGCTGGTTACTATAAATACCCTAGTTTTCTCTAAATTCGGGGAGGCTTTTCTGCCGAATAACCTAGGGCGGCCACATTTCTAGAGATCTGAGCGGGGGAAGATGGTGTTTCTTCCAACTTCCAATGGATTTCGACGGATTTCTTAAGAGTACATCAATGAGCCATTGGAGAAGATCGTGTGTGACAGGCATCTTCAAAGATCATCATTAGAGGGCCGTGAGTGACACACGTGATTCGGACAATCTTGTGATCCTCTAATCCCCATCTTCGGAGAACTATTAGAGGGAGTTAGTCTAGGAATACATTAAACTCTTATTTATTCTTTATTTAGTCTTGTGATTTTTTTATTCTTTGATGATTTACTTGTTAGGCTCCATAACAACCTAATTCGAGGGGAATTATATGTCTAGGTCCCCCGGTTATTATTTATGAATCTTGATTGATTAATACAAATTATTCCAGTTTTCATAATCATTTTATATTCTTAATTAATTGTTACATGTTGATGTGGATGAGGAGGATATGATCCTATGTTGATGACGCATATGCCATGATAGATCTATGCATATTTTAAGAGGTTAGACATAGCTAGATTTCTGGATTAAGGATTGATTGTCCCTTAGGCTTAGGGTTTGATTAGTCTCTTCTCGTGGGATTCCCACACTTAAGGCAAACCTAGGAGGTTGGGGTGGAAGAGATTCCATCTTAGGTTCCTAGTGCCTTAGAACTAGTCGCCATGGCTTATTGGGGCTAATAGTCCTTTAAATTTCCTCGGTTCAAACCTAGAACACGATTGATACTTAACGCCTATCATAATTAATAATCAAGATACCTATTGTACATGCTCCCAACTCCTTCTAAGTGTGCTTAACTATATTGTTTAATAGTGTTATATAAGTAAACTAAAGGAAAAGCATAAACGATAAGGCTATTGATTAAGTGAAAAGGAAGTAATAAGAGCCTCTCGCTGTTCCTGGGAAATACGACCCTCGTGCTCACCTACGAGGTATTACTTGATGACCTGTACATTTGTGGTACAACGGACCAATTATATTATAAAGTGTATACTTGCATGCTTATATATTGGCATAATTTAGACACCCATAACACGTCCGTCAAGTTTTCGGTGCCATTATCGGGGAACACAGCCGAGAGATACTAGGAAAACTTGTATCCTAGTGTTTTAGCCAATTCTTTTTATTAATATACTATTATTATCTTATATAACATTGAAGAATTATTGCCATTACTCTTTTCCACAGGTGGCTGTTCATGACCAAAGCTAATCCCACAGAGTTAGTAGAAGGAAGCAGTGAACCAAAGAGAAGCCTAACTATGTTGAGGAAACTCCGGAAGAGACCAGTTGTGGAAGCCTATAGTGATAGTGACAACATAGAATTTGCAACCATCGCTAAACCAAGAAGAATATTGTCAGAGTATAAGAGGCCAGAGTTTACAGGGAAAGAATTCAGTGTGCAAGTCCCAATAGTAGCAGCTAACAACTTCGAAATCAAAGCTAGCACTATTTGGATGATTCAAAATTCTTGTTAGTTTGATGACCTAGCGGATGAAGACCCAAATGCCCATCACTCGAAATTTTTGCAGATTTGCTCGACATTCAAGATAAGCACAGTGACAGATGATGAGATCAGATTGTGACTCTTTCGTTTCAGCTTGAGAGGTTTGGCATACCGATGGCTTACTTCCCTAGCACTGGGCTCGATCAAGACATAGAATGACTTAGTGGAGAAATTCCTTCGATGATACTTCAGACCAAGTAAGGCAGCAAAGATCAGGTAGGAGATCTCGGCATTTAAATAAGAAGAAACAGAATAACTGTTTGAGGTACATGAACGATTCAAGGACCTTCTTAAGCGGTGCCCGCGTCATGGATTCAGTTCATGGATGAGATTGCAAATTTTGTACAATGGCTAAACAACCATACTAGGTAGATCATTGACGCCATAGCAGAAGGATCTTTGAGTAACAAGTATACTAAAGAAGCAAACAGTTCTTCGAAGACATGGCAAATAATGAATCATACTAGAGTTCAAGAGGGAGACAGCCAAGGATGGCCAGGCTGCATGAGATAGACGCAGATACCACTTTGGCAGCAATAGAAGATGCACTTACATGAAAGCTGGATCTACTTATGAGCAATGGTCAGTGTGCCAGCTTGAATTCCAAGGTCATAAAGCATCTCAGTGCCCAATTGTAAGCTCAGCAGTAAATCCTATGGAATAGGATGACTATATCAGAGGAGGTCAGAAGAACCAGAATAATCCGTATAGCAGCACCTACAACTAGGGATGGAAGAACCATCTTAACTTCTCCTGAAGTCACGGTCTAAAGCAGAGGCTTTCCCGATAACAGAACTACCAATACCAGTCCCAACAGCTACAACTTAAGAGAAAAATCTCCATAGAAGATGTTTTTGCCAAGTATATGACTAGTAACAACATGTTAATAGACGAGTTTGGTATGACATTACGAAACATTCAAGCATCAATCAAAAACTTGGAAAATCAAGTTGGACAGTTGGCAAGAGCGAATACTAAAAGACCTCAAGGAAGCCTCCCAAATAACACTATAGCAAACCCAAGGGAGCAGCTTAAGGCTATCTCACTCTGCAGTGGTAAGACCATAGAGGGAAGGGCCGCTTAGGGTCCCAGTGTCGCGATATAGAGGGCAAACTTACAGGAAGGCCCTAGTACTTCACAAGAATCCATAGAGGGGGAAGAGGAAGTAGTTGAGGAAGAACCAAAAGAGTCATATAGTAGGCCTTATGTGTGCCTGTATGAGTCACATGGCCGTGTAGGTGGTGTGGTTTTCTGGCTGCTAGAAATCTTGCAAAATCTCATGATAATAGCCTGGCACATGGGCGTGTGATTGTCCATATGCCTTTATAGTTTTTGAGTTTCTTCTTCAAAATGTCTAGAAGTGGCACAGACAACTATGTACAAAATTACAAGCTGTGTGTTTGCCCCTATAGCCCACAGGAAACCTTTAAAAGTGCTCTGCATTGCAATCTTTTGCTTCCTCTTACTTCTAATGCCTTTCTTATGCCCTAGCTGCATAAAAGAATGAATTACATAGACCATGACTGTATATTTGAGGAAAAGCATGCTCAATCCATATAAATAATAACAAGAAATATGTATAAGCAAGCACTCATCAATAATGTTACATTATAAGAAAAATAGGAATTTGGCATGGCATATTTGGTACGAAAATAAGCCAAAAATTGTGACAAATTGATTTTGGAATGGACACATAACCATTCCTATAGCATGTGTGACAAATATAATTTATCACAAAAATAGTAAAATCATACCAAATTTTGTCACGATTTTCTAAACTGTACAAATTTTGTCACGATTTTAGATACGATTTTTTGGCACAGTTTTTGGCAAGGTTTGCTTTGTCACAATTTTTTGCATGGTTATGTTGTCACTGTTTTTAGCATGATTTCGTGGGTCACTGTTATTGGCACGGTTTATGTTGTCAAGGTTTTTGACACAATTATTTTGCTACCTTGTTTATCACGGTTTCGTTTGGCACGGTTATTGGCACGATGGATGTTGTCACGGTAGTTGACATGGGTAAGTTTGTCATCGGATTTTGGCAGGGTTTCGTTTGTCAAAGTTTTGTGCATGGTGGATCTTGTCACAGTTTTTGGTACGGAAAAGATTTTTTGGCACATTTTTGTCATGATTTTTAGCACAGTTTTAAATTTAACATAGTTGTTAACACAATTTTTTGTCACGTTTTTTAGTACGGTTTTAAATTTAGTTAAGATATCGACATGGTTTTTGTCATAGAATTTCACAGTTTTATTTTTAAAATTTACAAATGGATTTATTTAAAAATACAACCTGTATTTAATTTCATAAATATATATATATATTGCGATATTTGTAAAATAAGCAAAATTTTTATTACAATCATAGCATGACAACAATAAGGTCCAATTTAATATAACTCCGCAAAGCTCTTAACATAAACCATGTATATTATCAAAAACCCTCTACATCATCTAATAAGTCTTTAAGCTTTAACATTGGAGAGTGCTCATCGGCATGTGTTTTTGACTCTCCTATCAATGCTCGAGGGGCATGTATGCAAGAAGATACTAGATTATCCAAATGTTGTATGCAAGCAGTAATACTGACGAGAATGTGTGAATTTATATTATCCAAATTCAAAAAGCCAACAGATGTTAGATCTTCCTTAAGATGATAGTTAACATCAAGGCATTGTAATGCCAAATAATTGGTCATGTTGATGGCACTCACCAAGTAATATCTGTTACAACAGTTCAAAATATAAAACCAAAATTATTTTATAAATCTTTGAATAGTTATATAATCATTTAATAGAAAGCAAGATACCCATGTCAAAGCTTCAGCTGAGGAGCATTCCAATGTTCGGATGCTAATAGATACAAATGCACAGCCTTCAAATTTTCAATAAGAAGCTTTTTAAGGTTTATCGGATCATCAGGACTTTGGATGTAAGAAACTGATCAGAAAGACCTTCTGTTTCATGATCTGAGTCACCAAATTTTAAAAATAAATAATTTGTAAATAGGATTATTAGAAATTTTCAAGTACATGTAATGAATATACTGTAGTAACCATAGGCTTTCCAACTGTTTCCTTTAGGCTGATCATTTTCTTGCAACTTGGAAAAAATAACAGACCATCTTCTTAAATTGGCCCTTTCTTTCTTTCCCAATTGTAATTGATCACTCTAAATAGAGGTGCTCAAATAGTGCTTGGGTGTTGAGCATGTGAGATTGCCCCTTAATTTCAAATCTTGGCAATTCAAGTTCCAAAATCCATGAAGCAAGATTAATATTAAAAGAGTGTGATCTTCACAATAACTCAGTCACAAAATCTAAAAACTTTGGCAGCAAAATTAACCTGGAATATAATAGGCAAAGGTTATTTCAAATGTTACGGGAATTCAACAATGTATGGTCATCAAATGAAGTGAAATCAAAAGCTAAATAATTAGTGCAAGCTTTAGAAATCTCATGACTTATTTAACTAAACTTTATGTTGCATATTTTTTCCCCAGATTATGGGCAAAATATTGGTTGATGATAATCGCAATAACTATCCAATCATGTCAGCTAAAGAAATCGAGGGCAGTTTTGCATCAAACAATCCTCCTTGCTAATGTAATTCATTTTTTAGAGAGATAATAAATTTTACTAGGCCCACGAATGCTTCTGCCTTCAAGTTTCAACTTTGTTTGCTAATTTTCTAGACATTATCAGCTTATAATATGGTCATGGTTCATGGAAAACAATAACAACTACTTTAAATATCAGCTATCTTCCCATGTTTGATAATAGGAAGATAAATAAGTACAGCTATTATCGGCTTGTAATATGGTCATGGTTGAAGAGGTTCACTATCTTAGTTGGAGACCATAAAATTTTATGAATTAATATTTAACCAAATTAACCATAATTTGGATAAGCTTCAACTGATTTTGTATCAATTGATATTTTCCAAAATCATGAGATCAACACTATATAAATAGTTGGTGTTACTATCTATAAATGATTTTACAAGATAAGAAAATGAAAGTGGAAACCGTTCATTAAACGTGCTATACTTTAATGTTAATTGGTAGGAGATGAATTAGTTTTAAAGTTAATAGAATTAAATTAATGATTATATTTCTAAACAAAGAAAAACATTCCATAATCATAAAAGATCATAATAGAACTGGATGGTTTCCTCTAAATTACAATGAAAATAACCTACAAAGATCAACAATGCATTATTTGTGGAACCCACATAAAAAAGTCAAAACTACACCATTTTTTTTTTATCAAACTCCAATTCAGCCCACATGCCATAAAATCATTTCAACCTCCAAAACACTTCCAATTCATGAAATTGAGAATTCCAGGAATCACACAATCTAGTAGAAAAAGCTTGCACTATCCTTAGAACTTAAAAAAATAAATAAATCATTAAAAGAAAGGCTAAAGCTTTACCCTTTTCTAGATCAAAGTCCAACGACCACCCACATCCCACAAAATAATTTCTCCCTCCAAATCATTTTCAATTCGTAAAAGGAAAATCAATCCAAGAACGACACAATCAAATAATTAAAGAATGCACTATTCTTGAGGCCAAAGAAAATTTAGCAATTTCCATATCCAACTCCAACCCCATCCACATCCAAGAATTGCTCCCTTCAAATCACTTTCAAATCATGAAAATGAAATCTCAATCAAAGAACCACAATATCAAAAAAATAAATAATGCATTACTTTTGAGATAAAAAAAAAAAATATTATGTCCAGCTCCAACCCCACCCATGCCCACAAAAGAATTTCCGCCTCCAAATCACTTCCAATTCATGATAATGACATTCTATCCAAGAACCACAAAATAAAATAAATAAACAATCAGCTATACCTGAGGCAAAGAAAAAAAAAATCATCCTATTTCATATCCAACTCCAACCCACCCACATCCCACAAAAGAATTTCTCCCTCGAAATCACACTCAATTCATAAAAATAAAACTGAATCATAGAACTACACAATCAATTACATAAAAATTGCACTATTCTTAACGCCAAAAAAATTACACTTTTTAATATCCAACTCCAACCCTACCCAAATCCCACAAATGCATTTCACTCCAAAACACTTTCAATTTGTGAAATGATAATTTGATTAAAGAAAACCACACAATCAAATAAATTAAAAATGCACTATCCTTGAAACCCTAGAAAAAAAAATAATTCAAATTTACCTTTTTTTCATAACAACCTCCAACGCCAACCCCCACCCCATACACACATGCCACAAAGGCATTTCCCCCTCCAAACTACTTCCAATTTATTAAATGAAAATTCAATCCAAGCTCAACAACACAATTTTCCACCAAAACGATCAAAATTCTTCAAGGGGAGGGAAGGAAAGGAAAAGGGAGAAAAAGTAAGGGAAAGAAAAGGATGGGTTCAACCTTTGTTTGGATAAACAAATTTTATGGAGGGAAAGAAAATGAGGGTTTTTTGATAAACCTTGTTTGTGTTACGGAAGGGAAAGGAAAGAAAAGGTAATATAATAATATGATTTATTAATTATACCCTTATTATTAAATAAAAAATTACTTATTTCTATTTAAACACATGCATTATGAATATCTCAATTAAATTCAAACTTTAAGTATAGGTTTTTAATAAATATTAAAATTATTATCATTATCATTATTATTTTGATTTTGATTTTGATTTTTATACTTTAATTTTGCCTTTTCTCAAATACCACCATTTACTTTAAGCATACATTATTTAAAGATCAATTTCTCCTACAGCTCTATTGGATCATCACATGATCACTCTATCATATTGTTAGTAAATCTATTCTAATATTTTAATTCATAGCATAATAATTATGTTGAATTAAATAATTATTTTTTTTCTCACTCAAAGAACATTTAATTTTATTTGTACTTTGAATAAAATTTGGAAATTAAAGAATTCTATTGAGATAAATTCTTCTAAGGATGAATTGACAAATAAAAAAACACAATATAAACAAACAAATAAGGAAATAAAAAAATACATAAAAATAAGGATTTGTGATGAGTGTCATGTGAATGCTTGATTAAAGTACAATTAGATTGAAAAATGTAAAGGAAGAAACTTATGAAGTCGCATTATGTAATTAATTTAAAAAATGAAGGGTATGAAGGTCTTTAAAAAATAAAATCAAATTTTTAGGAGGCTCTCCCTCCCCCGGCACCCCAAATCGGGGGGCCAGAAAAAGTGGGGTTTCGATGGTTTTCGGAAGGCCAAAGTTAACCTTTCCTTTCGATTCATGAAATTAAAAATATCTATCCAAACGAGGGAAGGGCCGACTCTAACCCTCCAAAATCCTCACTTTACTTTACTTTCCCTCGCTGGCCGTCAATCCAAACATTACATGAAAGAAATATGAAAGTATTATAATTCTTTAATTAATTAATTAATTTATTTTATATAATTCTAACATATAAATATTATCAAATTTATATAAAAATTAATATTTAAATTTAAACCGGTTCTTTGATGAGACTAAGCCAAACATTTTAGTTTTTAAAAAAATATATAAAGCTTTGTTTATGGAAAATAAAAAACACCCGTTAAATTTGGCCAATCTTCTAACCAATGCAATCCATAATCCATAACATTTATGACTTCAAATTAATCCCCCATTCGTAATATTTATGATTCCAAATCTTCTCACCAATACAATCCATCGTCTCTCCAAATTCCCATACCTGTTACACCAACTTTGTATTTGACAGAGCAAGCTAAAATACCTTAATTAATAATAAATATAATGTTAAATTAAATCTTAATTATTATTTTCTTATAATAAAATAAAAATTTTCCTTTCATATGAATTATATATATATATATATATATATATATATATATCTCATAATATCAACTAATAGAAAACACAATAAAGCTCACTACTTGGCCTATTATCAATGAGTCCTTTGCTTAATGTGTTTATTTTGAAGAGCACCCGATCAAACCTCAATTCCCATACAAAATAAAGGCATAGTTGATATTGAGCTTTCTCTACTCAATTTTTTTTTATTGTGGCCATTGCATAAATGGTCACTAAAAAATGCCCCTTCATTATTTTATAAAAAATTAAAGTTTTTATTGTGCATGAATGATGCATAAGTACTATAAATGGAATTATAAAATATAAAAAAATAATAAGCAAATTCTTATATAAAAATTATACATTTGAAATTTTTTAAACAATCAATTTTAATTATATTAGTTTTATTTGTACTTATCTAATTTTATATTATATTATAAAAAATTAAGTTTTATTGTGGGTATGTAATTATTATAAATAATTATAATTATTATAACTATAGATTGTCATGGGTATGAATTAATTATATTTGATTGGAAAGGTTTTTGGCAAAATTTTAGTTTGGTTGTGCCAAAAATCTTGCCAAAGAAGTGGATGATGTGTGGTTGTCACAGTTTTTGGCACAATTTTGTATAGGTCGTGCCAAAAATTATGGCAAAGTAGAAAATGATGTGTTTGTCACCGTTTTTAGCACAACAAACCCAAAACCATACAAAAAACCACGCCAAAGAAGGGAATGATGTGTATGTCACAGTTTTTGGCACGACAAACCCAAAACTATGCAAAAATTACTCCAAAGAAGGTGATGAGGTGTTTTTCACTATTTTTTTGCATGACCAGTCCAAAATCGTGCCAAAAATTGCTCCAAATAAAGGGATGATGTGTTTATCATAGTTTTTAGCATGACCAACCCAAAACAATGTGAAAAAACGTGCCAATGGGATATATGACATTTGGCATGGTTTTTGTCATGGTTTTATGTTGGACATGCCAAAAACCATAGCAAAGTAGGGAATGATGTGTTTTGCACGGTTTTTGGCACAACCTACACAAAAACCGTGCAAAAAACCATGACAAATGTCATATATTCCATTGCAAGGTTTTTGGCACGGTTTTTTGTTGGCCATGTCAAAAACTACGCCAAAGAAGAGGATGATGTGTTTGTCATAGTTTGTAGCACATCGAACCCCAAACCATGACAAACACTGTGACAAATGTCATATATTTTATTGGCATGGTTTTTGACATGGTTTTTGGTTGGTCGTGCCAAAAACCGCTCCAAAGAAAGGGATGATGTGTTTCTCATGGTTTTTGGCACGACGAACCCCAAACCATGCCAAAAACTGTGCCAAATGTCATGTATTCCATTGGCATAGTTTTTAGCATGGTTTTGTGTTAGCCATGCCAAAAACCATGCCAAAGTAGAGAATGATGTGTTTGTCACGGTTTTGGCACGGGTTTTTCTCTAAATTTTAGACAAAAACATAAATGATACTAAATACCATGACAAAATTGTCATGATTTGGTAACTGTGCCAAATACCGTGATAACTTTGTCACTAACTTTTGTTTCATGCCAATTTCAGTGACAAATTTTGCACAGAAGCAAAACCGTGGCAATAGATTGTGCCACATTCCTGTTTTTCTTGTAGTATTTGTCGAGTTATCACATTTCGGGAATATGATATTCCCACTCTAAATAACTGAAACAAGTAGTGTAAAATTACCTAGTCTACATTCCGAGGGATAATCTAATATTAACCCTAACAAAATGCCATCCAAATACCACCTAGATGTTTTTTTAGCTTGAAAGGAATCAGATGGAATGGATTGGACTTTCCGGTATAAAATACCCATTCTTATGATTAATATCAACTTCGAAAGAAGGAATGGACTCATAACATCTTCCATGGAAATGGATATTCCCACTTCAACATGCGTAGAAATTGGTCATTCCCACCCATGTTTAGATGCTCTATAAACTATTACATCGGAATCTTTTTGGTAGGAAGTTAAAATAAATCTTATGGAATTTCTATATATTTTTTTTTATAGAACGTATGTTTGGCTACTAGCAGTAAAATTTGTTACATATTTTTTTTAAATATAGCCATTAGATTGTTCCATTGTAAAATAGAAGTTGAAAAAACCACTAAAAAGTAACTATTATAATTCTAAACATTAACAATTGGTTCTATTTACATACAATATATCTCCTTGACAATATACTCATCTTCTTTTAGTTTAAAATTTTCATGCTTCTACATCTTTTTAACATACATTTGCATTAGTGGAGAAAGATTAATGGCAACAATGATGAATTCATGTTGGCCATGTTTGGATCCTGTAAGTTCCAAATGTAGATAGTGGTACACATCTATCCATATAGTTACGACATATGTAATAAAAAAATTCTTGAAGGTCATGAGACATGTTGTAAGAGAGAGTTCTGTATGAAGTCTCATATTTTCAAGAACTTGCTAATTGTTTAAGAGCAAAGTCTCTTTCCAACAACTCGAAAAGAACTGAAATTAAGGAATAACTAGCAATGTTGCCTACACTTTTGCTAATAATGATAACAATTGTGACAGATGAGAGTGTATTCAACATTCAGAAAAA
Source organism: Dioscorea cayenensis subsp. rotundata (assembly GCF_009730915.1). Classification (NCBI taxonomy): domain Eukaryota; kingdom Viridiplantae; phylum Streptophyta; class Magnoliopsida; order Dioscoreales; family Dioscoreaceae; genus Dioscorea; species Dioscorea cayenensis. Next base: position 12,835,323 of record NC_052481.1, on the reverse strand, counting down.
ATAATTAGCCATTATTTTGGCAAAATGCTTAAAGTTATTCATCAACTTGTTCGTGAATATATAGAATCTCCATCAATAATTACATTACCTATTCATTATAATAATTGATTTCTTCCCCATATCTCAAAATTTGTAAAGCCACTTAGTATGAATTGTATACTCATTTAATTTATTATTATTCATTGTTTCTTAAGAAATGCTATTTATTTGTTTTTTAACATTGTATTGATGTTATTAATGGAACACACATTTTCATAACCATTTCTTTAGAATTAAAAGTTTCTTAATGAAATAGAAAATAAATGCTATTCTAGAATGTTATGGTCATATGTGATTTTGACTTGTATTCTGTATATGCAAGAACTAGTTGGGAATGTTCTAAATTTTATGATTGGCCTTACCAACCTTCACTTGACCAATGTTTTCAAATCCCATTGGGTAAATATTATATAATAAGCATAGGATATTCAAATACTCCAAATTTCATTGCTCAATATTGAGATGTTTGTTATCACTTGCAGGAGTAAGGGCATGCGTAATTTAGACCTAGAAAATAATTATTTAATTCGAGACATGCTTCATTAAAACTCATCTTTGGCATTTTAAAGATGAGATTTTATTATTAAATGTTGTAACTTTTCATCGAATTGATTTTCATACTAATATAATAGTTGCAGCATGTGTGTTATATAACTTCATTCATATCCATAATGGTGTAGATAATATTAATGAAATTAATAGTGGGATTAAGAAAATTAATGTACCTAACTTGTTGCAAATGCACGCAAAAGAGTTGAATAGAAATGTAAATATGGGAAAATAATTTTACCTGGAAACATATTCAAAAGTGTTTAAATTAGTCTTAACTTGTTACAAGATTTCAGGTGAATATTTAGCAATTATTTTTTTTGTTATAAATCTATATAAATTAATATTGTATACATATAAATAATGTGAGCATCAACTTTCAAATAATCTAAACTCTATTATGATATCAAAGCTCCTTTCTTTTCAAAAGTGATCCTACCTAAAATTGCATCATCTCCTTTCATTTGAACTCTTGTTTTTTACTGCACACCTTCGCTATCTTTTTTCATCACTATGAACACCAAGTCCAATAATGTTATAACAGTTCATAACACTAATAACCCACAAAAAACATTAATAAGCATCAATGATCTAGCCCAAATTCCCTTAAAACTTTCCTCATCAAACTATAGCTCATGAAAGATTCAATTTAATGCCCTTTTCATGGAATATGATCTCTCAGGACATGTTGATGGTTTCCAACCTTGTCCTAAGGCAATAATAATAATCACTAGAGTCACTACACCAAACTAAGATTACATCATATTGTCAAGACAAGATCAACTAATTCTCAATGATATCATTGACTCCATCTCACCTTAAATCATTCCGTTCTTAAACACTACAAAAGCCTCTAAAGAAGAAGGGACCATTCTAGTGAACATTTATTCTAAGCCATCATGTAAAAATATTAAAAATATCAAGAATCAACTCAATAACATTTGGAAATATGCCATGTCCATTACAGTGTTTCTTCAAACAATCAAAATCAAAGATAATGAATAAGTGGTTATCCTTGGTGCACCCTTATTTGATGAAGATCTCACTAATAAGATTCTTAATGTCCTTAGATGAATTCAAAGCATTAGTTCACATAATTCAAGCCAAAAACAACACCATATCATTTGATGAACTGTAAGAAAAACTTATCCATTCTGAAGTTGTGTCTTGAGCATAAATCAAAACCATCCTACTTTATGGCCTTTATGAACTGTGTCAACTAAAACTTCAATAGTAGAAGAAATATCTCTGTTCCTACTACCTAGTTAAATAGCCTAGCCTTAAATAATCTAACCAGTGTAATAACACTAATCAAAACCACAATTACAACAAGAATCTATGTCCTTATCAAAGATACTATCAAATCTATAGACTTCATGGTTAGATGACTAGAAATTGCCCTTTATACTGAGTGGTTCTATTTACAACTAGATCCACATTATCCACACCCTAAGCAAATTGTGATATCAAACCAAAAATGGCTAATGGATAATGCTACAACTCACCATGCCACATTGAACATGATCAACTTGTCTATTCAAGCACCACATCAAGGTTATGATGACATTTAAATTTAAGATGATAAACCGTAAACACTAGTCTTTCTATAACACACTGGTTCCATTTATTTAAACAACCAATTTCAACTTTGCATTCGATAATGTTATTTATGTGGCAACATGAAATATGATTTAATTTCAATCTATCAATTTCGTAATTCCAATAATGTTTTTTTGTTGAATCCTTACTTTTTTTTGTATTCTTGTGAATGGCCTTCACACTGGGGAGCTACATTTGAAGTGTAAAGCCAAGGATGGAGGTTATGAGTGGTCAAATACCTTACCCCTATGACACACCCCTTGCGTATGACCCGCAAGTGCACAGGTTTGTCGAAGTAATAATACCGCGGTGAGTGGGTAGTCGAATCCACAGGAAATAGTGACCAGAAACACAAATATTACTATTTAACTAAAGTGAAGATGAATCAATAGTGGTGTAAACAAAATCAATATGAAAAGAACTAAAGAAAATAAGAAGTCAGGCACAATAAAATGAGAGGAAGGCAATCGATAGAAAGTGGGGCACTCGGACATTGCTTCCCCTAGGATTATTGCTTAAAGTGCAAGGCCAACTATTATGTCTCCTAATTGATGCTTAATGAGTCATGTAAATCCTAAAATACACGGTCCCAAACCTAAGGTCAACCATGACTAACTCTACACTATGCACCGGTGGAGAAATCACTCAGTTTCAACACCTCACACTGTTTATAGTTGCAAGAAGCTCTAGGGATTCCAAATGATAAACCCTATTCCCTAATATAGGTCTAACCCTTTGATCCAGGTGAAAGACTCCTAGTCACAATTAAGCCTCAACACTAAGGATTACTTCAACGCTTCACTATGTTGCTCACGCAACTAAGCCCCAACGGATCTCCTCTCTTAGCACTTCACTCTATTATGACCGCAAAAAACCCTTGGAACATGGAGGTAGGATAAATCACACCGAAGGGGAAAGGGGACGTTCCGGTACCTCTCAACTCACCCTCTCGACCCTCTCTAATCTTGCTTTGTCTAACCCTCATGGTGTGTCACTCACTCACAAGGATTACCAATGTAGACTCTCAGCCCTAGTGTCACTCTAAAGGAGAAATCATTTAACAAGCATTCAAGATTGGAACTCAATTAAAGACATAAATCAAAGAATCATAATAAAATGATCAATGAAACAATAACATCCTAGGGTTTACATGTCCAAGTACCCTTTAGGGGTTTAGCTCTCCATGGAGCAAGATACAAGTAATAATAAAATCGAAAGTAAAAACATGCAATCCATAAGTAAAACCCCTTCGGTATTCATGTCGATGGTCTTGAGGAGTAGCCTTGTACTCTTCAAAGGTTCCCTTGTCAAACCTAGGGCACACCTCGCCGGATCGGTGCCGACGAAAACTCACCCAATAACTCTCTTCCAAAGGAACATGGTGTCGATGGCCGTAGATCCACTCCAAAAGCCTTGCCAAAGCCCCTTTAAACCCTAGCCGCAGGCCTCTCCAAAGTTAGGTAAAAGATGGAGAAAAGATGGAAATAAGGATTCCCAAATCAGTACAAGTCCCGGCTTTATATAGGGCTGGAATCAGGAATCCGCACACCGTGTTGAATTTCTACACGCCAGTGTGAATCTGCAGAAATATGATTTTCTCTGGCCTGTAAATAATAATTACTACAGTAAATTTCACAAGTTGGAATACGCAAATGTGACTGCCTTTGTGCCCCTCCAAACCATGTAATTGCTTGAGCACGTGGAGGTTGGCACACATTCACGTATCTTCAAGCACAACTTGTGTCTTCACGGTTGTTCACTCCAAGATTCCATCAACAAAGTGCAATTGCAATCTACTTTGGCTTTCTTCCTCTATATTTGGCTCCACAACCCTACATGTACATAAGTAACATAAATACACATGTATTAGCGCTAAAATCTGATAAAAGTAATGCTTATCGTAAGAAAAAAATACTTCGTATTACTAATACATAAGCACTTATCACCCTACTTGCCTTCACCACAACCAAATCCACATCATCGAAGTGGCATTCAAGAGTAGGCCACCCTACTTTCTGAAATACATTGTGTCATCCCACAACTTGAGTTATCATCATTTTTGGAGTCAGAGTCTTCTTGCAATGCACACTGTGGCAATAAAACTCATGAATTATCTTGTTCTAAATCATTCCTTATTACTCATCATCTTCTTGAAATTAATTGCATAGATGTATGGACATCTCCGATCACCTCCCATCATGGCTTTAAATATTATGTCATATTTGTTGATCATTATAACAAGTAAATTTGGTTGAATCCTTTAAGACTAAAATCAGAAGTCAAACATATATTCATAAGATTGAAATCCATAGTTAAAAAGCATTTCAATCATGTAATCAAAACTTTATATTCTAACAATGGAGGAGAACTATATTTATCCTTGTCTTATTTCTTAGCTATAAGTGGTATCTCTCATCTTAAAACCCCATCACATACACCAAAACACAATGGCTTTACTAAAAGAAGACATCTTCACACTGTTGAAATAGGTGTAACCCTGTTAACTCATGTATCTATTGCTTTCATACATTAGCCATATGCATTTGCTACTACTATTGATGTATATTTAATTAATAGAATACCCACATCAACTTTAGTTCTTGCTTCATGATATACAAAAAAAATTTTGGCACCACACCAAATTATACATAACTCAAAATATTTGTGTGTCTATGCTATCCCCAGTTCCATCCTATACCAAACATAAACTTGAAGAAAGATCAAAGCCATGAATGTTTTTTCGAAACTCATTAATACAAAATGCTTATTTTTGCTATGATCGACTTCTACCCAAAATATACACATCTAGACATGTCAAATTTATTAAGTCAGCCTTTCCTTTCAAAAGCTTATGTTCACATTCACCAACACATGATTCCACTATCTTGTCAACTTGGATCCCTCCGCCATTATATGTAAAAATAAATCAGTCAATCCAGTAGCCACCATTACTCCATCTTCTAGTCCAACCTTTAATGGGCTCAACCTCCATGAGAAGCTTCATCTTAAGGTGACCTATTCACATCCTCACCTAAAACCATTAACACACCAACTACCTTGCCTGTGTAACTCCTAGGAGAAAACCCAAAAACTGGTGGAACTTTGGTGTACATAGGGTGCTATACACGGCCATGTACTTCTATTTTTGCCCGTGTATCTACTAGGACTTTTTCTTCTCTTGTCCCCCAGTTACACTCCCATGAAACCTTTACTCTACCCGTGCTCTTGTTTGGGACGTGTTTTGTAATCTTTCAAATGTACACTACAGTGTACTTAGTTTATATGGGTGTGTTCTCCTTGGTAGGAAATGATCGGGAGGTTGCTGAATGCTGCTCTGTTGAAATATACATGAGCAAGTACACTGGCATGTACCTTGATCATATATCTCTTTGTTTAATGGTTTTGGCACTGATTTACTCTTGATTTGCTTCCTTTGCCTTTTGTTGTGCTTCTTTTAACCAGAGATACAAAATAATCATCTAAGTACCAGTTATCCATATAAATAGAGCTCAATAGGGTTGATTAAGTGCTAAATAGTATTGATAAAACATGTATAAAATAGTGCGTATCAATAATGATACATTTAGTCTTATTGTTAAACAAGCAATAGTGACTGTTGCAATCATCCATGGATAGAAGCTACAACAATATTCTTCTTTATAACACAGTTTACAAGAGTCACCATACAAGGTTCATTGATCAATACTATGTTTGTAAACTACAAAAAGCAATATACAAGTTGAAACAAGCTTCCTATTGCTAGCACCATGAGTCAAAGCAATTCCATCTCAACTTTGGATTTCATAATTTACATTCTAATACCTCACTATACATACATAATTGCCATGGTCAACACTTATTGATAATTGCTTGATTATATATTTTTTCCTTATCAAATTCTGTAGTTTTTTTTATTATTTTTTGGACAAATCTTGTAGAATCTAGTATTTAATTCATTTCTTCTTCATGGTCAGGTGTTAAATACCATCTAGAAACAAAAAAAAAAGGTTATTTTGAGCCATTTTTGAAGCATTTTATGGTAAAATTAAGGAATTGCAACAACATGTTAGAACCGCGACCTTGACTTGAACACCACCGGCTTACAAGAGATAGGTGCAAAAGAAGAAGCAACCCATGACCACAATAGTGGTTATTAATATAAGAGGTTGTGGTTCTCTAAATAAGAGGCCTTGGCTCACTTTGGTGCAGAATTCAACCATGGTTATGGTTACTTATATTAGTGGTTGTGGGCCCTCA